>NW_004797611.1:689613-698209 GCF_000002075.1 Aplysia californica
GTAAGGAGCTTCTTCATTGTCTCTTTTGTTTTGTTTTGTTTCTTGAAGTTCTTACATAATTCGCTTATCCGCAAAGTGTACCTGGTCAGCTGATCTGCAGTCATGAGGAAAAAAACGCGTTAAACTATTTTAAGAATGGGGGCCTCAATAGGCGTTTCTCCCCTTTGTCCAAGTGTCGGTCGTAACAAGGACTCTTATCTCTTACGTAAATCTTCCCCCGTCGGTCGGTGTCTGTGGCGTAAAGGTTTGATCCTACGTCATTGCACAGAGAAAACACGAGATGGAATCCAGTGTAAAAAGTTAATATTTTGTATACTAGCTGTGTCCCTTTTGATGAAAGGAACGATCAGTGCATTAACATCAGCTGAAAGTCATTGGCACACTATATTTATACTCTACTGGAATGGAGCAATAAATCTTGAGAGAAAAGTGACGCATGTGTTTCCAAGTTGCCAAATACATTAACAGATGTATAGATTGATTTTCTTTTCCGCCGTCGTCGTTGTGCACTACAGAGTTTCCAAGGTGTGGAACCAGTATGCACTGTTTGTGAACGGAACCCTCACTTGCTTACAATGGCGTCTAAAAGCGAACTTTCCCAAGATTAGATCTGAACAAAACTAATGAAAAACTGAAAATTAAACTACAGTGACTTCAGACTCGATAATATAAATGTGTACCCTTTAAATGATTCTGAACCGTCGTTAATTTTGTCAAATTTGAAAGTTAAGTGGTTGGGAAGTTTTAGGCGGCCAAAGTGACGAACTTTCACAAATATAATGTATAGATGAGTAACTCTGTCTACCTGCTGAAATGTTTTATACCCCCCCCCCCCTCCTGACTTAGCCTGTGGGATCTAAGCAGTCCGTCTCCTAGATGTAATTTTTGTTTCAGTGTAGTGGGGAGGTACGTCATTGACAATTGAAGGGTTCGATGGAAAAACGGGTGCAACCACAAACTGGAAATAATGAGTGCATCATAATTTGCAAGCTTGTAGGGTAACAACTTCATTTCTGTTTGACTTATTATTGTTTACTGCCATAGTTTGTTGAATGTGAACTCCAACATAAGTAACGAACCAACAGCTGGACAGAAATGCAGTTAAGAGTCTACGAGCTCTTAAAATAAAAATAATAAAATAAATTGGTGCCCTTACGAATTCTAAATTGTGACAACAGTGTTTTTCTTATTGAGTCCTTCAATAATTGCTTATTCATTCTTCGTGCTGTAGTATGTACCCTGAGATTGGTTCCTTATAAACCATCCCCTCCCTCTACCTGCCTCTTTGGTCACTGAAGCTCGTTTAGTTTCCTTGAACCAGAATTTAACATAAGTTGTAGATAAATAAAATAGGAATTAACATGGAAGAAAATGCTATTCAACTTTTGAACCCTGTTGCGACATTTTGTTCACAGTGGAATCCATTCGTAAATGAATGCATTATGCATACAATAATTTATCAAAGTTACATAGTGCACAACATTACATCAATGTGGACATTTCAGGCACCAGCTGTTCACAGTGGAACGCCATGTTCATGAGCTACAGTCATTGTGATGTGCTCAAAGACACACCCCGATAACCATGCACCCACCTTCAAGCCGTGTCCCTGACATAATAATATTATGCTTTTTACTTGTAACAGATCTAATGATCTACTAATCGCTCGCCACTGGACCCGTAAGTTCAGGCTTGCTGAATATCTCAGACACAGTTGAAGCTTTCGGTGGACATCGACAGTCAGTAAGCCTACTTAGTCAGACCTTAATGAAATTGACTCGACATAGTAAAACAACCCGATAGTCTGACATGATACTTGCAGAGCAACGGGCTTTTCTCTGAGTAGGAGATAGCTCATCCTGGGCAACCAAACACTAGTCTCCCAGTTTCGTTATAAGTGCCACCACTTTCCAAAGAGGAAATTTACTCGTTCATCCGATCCGTACGCTTTTCATAGCAGTCTTTTCATAGCAGTCTGTCAAAATGACTTTTGGAAAAACACTGAAAGTTTCAAAGAGATCTTCGTACTAGAAGTATTCTAAAATGTGAACAATACAACCCCGGGGTACAAAATGACCCCAGGGCGTACGAATAGGGTGAAATGAGATGTAAACTCGATGTTTGGTGGAGCAGCAGCAGTGGGTGTCGGGCCGATGCAAACTAGAACACCTTTCTTTTCCCACCAATAAACAGCCGCTATTGGGGCTCTCGTGATCTAGAGGTTAAGGTGCGCGACTCTCATTCAATAAGTAACGGGTTCGTATCCGGATAGCGACGAAATATTTCTACTCAGGGCATTTAGTGCAACTTTGCACAGTGACTCGCAACCGTAAGGTCGTGGGTTTAGATCCCGTCCGGGGCCCGACGTTGTGTCCTTGGGAAAGGCACGTTATATGAATTTTTGTCACTTCACCCAGGTAGGAATGGGTACTCGATTATACACAACGAAAGATCTTGTCGGTCTGTTACTGTTTGAGAGCGTGCAATCCGCAGCTTGCACGGTATGCTTCCCAGGAAACCGAGAATGTTTCTGAATGGGGTCTGCTGGGATAATAATTGTTACAAAGCGCATAGAACACGCCGTTGAGCCTGGATATGCACTTTTAATGCAACTAATATTTACTAAATTTTTACCACTTCTTCTAGATGGTACGTCCCTCTCAGAATATTATAGCCTTTCTCAGACTCAGTACTGAGAGTCCTTTTGAAAACAGTCCTTTCTAAGATTGTCTGCGTCCGACAGACTTATTTTAGGTGGGTCGAGACTGAGCCAACTGGGTGTGGGGCAGAAAACGACACAAGTGTCTCGGGCATTACACACGGGCTTCTAACTGGCTTATTTGTTTGATTTAGTAAGAATTTTACGGCACTTGCAACACAATCAAGTCCTACAAATGGCTAAGATCAGAGGTGTTACAAGAGAGTAACAAACACCAAAACGAGGAGAGATCAGGATGATAGATGTTTCATAAGAAAGAAGGAGAAAGCCACACCTGGGTGCTTCAGTGGTCGAGGGTTTTCTTGAGCAATGAGACGCGCATCAGTATAATAAACATAAATTTAGTGCCCAGGAAAAACCCAAGGCAGATAGGCTACAAAAGGGAAGGAAGAGAACTTGGAGCTAGCAGTGGCGAGGAAAAGATGTGGATGAGATGAGCCACGTAGAGTGGGAACGAATTAACTTTACTACAGCGGAACCTTAATCACAAGATCTAATAATTAAATTGAAACTGCAAGATGCACCCATTAGTAAGAGCGAATTGAATCGTATTAACAGACTTACTCACTTTAGAAATTGAGGAATACCTACACCAGGTATAATTTACCCCCCCTCCCCACCCCCACCCCATCTCGAAATCCCATTTCACTCCTGTCCTCTACCACTATAAAGATTTCTTTGTTTAGATAATACTTGTTCACACAGAGTGAAGAGTGAAGTGATAAGTGAGACTAAGCCTGAGCTCAACAGAGTCAAACTGACAGCGACCGGTGGTTTGAGGAATTGATTGTGGATGAGTTTTTTTTATAGTAGAAGGTTTTACGGCGCTCGCAACTACATAAGGTCATATGAGCGCCAAGGGGTGGGTGTCAAGAGAATAGTCCTTATAGGGAATCAGACTTATTCTGCTCACCTCTTTAGCTTCAACAGCACAAGGTCTGCCTGCATCGACTATCAAGGCACCCCGGAAATAGCGGGTCACAAGAGAGTGACAAACATACAAAAGAAGTAGAGGAAAATGACAATAGTAAGGATTAAGAAAGAAAAAGCAGCAGTTCCCTGTTGTAGGTCAGGCACAGTTATGAGCGTGACATGAATCAGCCCATTTACAATTCTAGTGTGCTTGAACGAGAAATGTCCCCCCTATGGGAATGGCCTAAAGACACTTCAGTCAGTGGCACTGCCCCGGGGGTGTAGATTGTTTTCACGCCCATGGAAATAATTAAGGTAATTTGGAGTTTATCCTACACTGCATGAGGGAATAGTTAACTAATACCAATTCCCATATTAATATTACAGACAGAACCCACATAATTGTCGTCTTTTGCCGCGGTGAGCCAGACCTAAGATAACAAGAAAAGCAAACTCACCCCATTTAAATTTGTCTTTCTAGTATAGCTCAATTTGAACCGATTATACACGATAATATTATGATGTTATTCTAGCAGTTTAGAATCTCAAACTCTGTGTACTGTCGAACTTCAGATAATTTTATAAATAATGTGAAGTTGTTGTATTGGAATTGAAGATCTAATAACGACGTACAAACAAAATTTTTTAAAAATAAAAGAAATCGCGTTTTAGGCCAAAAAAAACTTCTAACGAACCACACTTAATGACTGCCACCAGGTAAATTACCTTTGTATGTGAGCACACATAGTCATAAAGCCACACGAATAAGAGTATTGTTACATGTTTGTTTTTCGTGCGCTTTCTTCGATTCAGATCTGGCTATTAGAAAGTTAATAACGCCCCAAGACGATGTAATACTGAAGAGACGAGGGAAGCAAAGTGCATACATGATGGTTTAAATACATGTTGACAGGATTGAAAAAAAAATCGTTCGATTTTATACACCAGTGTGCAACTCGTTGGTCGGGTTAATGACTCCGTCAACTGCAGGATTGCGAAAAGATTGCATCCAGTCATCGAACTATTTCTTTAAAAAATATAAAACCACCACCAACATGCCTCAGTGGAGGCAATTTTACGTATTTAATTTTGTAGACCGCATACATTGTCTATCATCATTTCTTCAAGGAGAAAAAAAAGACACGCAAGGTAAAAACGACACATTGGAACATGAAACCCTTGTGTACACGAAGATCACTGTCCAACTTTTCATTTTCCATAATTTTTTCTTAAATCGCCAAATTTGAAGGGGACAATTACGGCGATTTCTCGATTCATAAGTACATGGAAACCTGATAACATTACGTTTTTTGATATGCCTTATAAAAATGTAACGCATTACCTCTCTCGGTCTCCAGCTACATACAACGAAAGGTAGTGTTGTCAAGATTTTACGAGGCCTGGATAATATACAAAATAATTCTTTTTAGCTCACGTACAGATCAGTTCAACCGATTTGCCAATGATATTCTTTAACCCTATCCTACGCCCTGGGATCATTTTGTACCTCCGGGGTTGTATTCTTCACATTTTAGAATACTTCTAGTACGAAGATCTCTTTGAAACTTTCAGTGTTTCTCAAAACATCATTTTGACAGACTGCTATGCAAAGGGTACGGATCGAATTGACGAGTAAATTTTTCTCTTTGGAAAGTGGTTCCCCACGTCGTATGGATACGGTAGTGAAACACGGCGTACGGATAGGGTTAAGTTGTGGGCTTTCCTGCTGTAGATAACATATACGTTGTTTTAAAAACTCAACAGGACTACCTTGTTTTATTTAGAAGGTGGGGCATTGAACAAAGTGACAGGACCGAGAAGGATTATTTCACATTATATCCCGAAAAAGAAACGCGATGGCGAGATATGCTTGTTAGTATTTCTACGAATGGAATATTTAAATCACGCAGCAGAGGTTGCAAATTGCTCTGTGGTATTGTAATTATTTTTGAAAAAAGTTTCTTTCTTTCGGTTCGTCTTTCTCACCTATTTTTCTCAATCTGTCGACATAAAAAAAGAAAGAAATAAAGCAGACAAAAATACGACGCACAAAATTATAATAAATTGGTAGGTAAGCAGTTTCTTTAAAAAAAATAAACTAGTGAAATCTCCTCGTCTTTTCCTTCTAGGCACGATGAACTCTTCAGCTGTGTCAAGTCTATTCTCCATTGACAAGTCGTCGTCCAGGATCATTGTGGGTGAGAAGGCGGCTGGCCTGATGACATTGGTGGTCAACTGTATCCTCACCCAGATCGTGGCTCTCGTTGGCTGCTCCTGTAACCTCATCACAGTTCTGGTTCTTCGCCGCGACGGTTACAAAGACCCCACCAATCTGCTGCTTCTTTCTCTGGCCATATGGGACCTCTTGTTTCTTTTGTCGCTATGGTTACGTAAACTGCAGTGTCCTGTGACGTACATCACGCAAATGTTGGGCGGGGAAGATAACTTTATGTTGGCTAAACGTTATAACGTTTATGTAACAGTTTACGGCGTTTTTACCTTCTACAGAGCCGCCATGTTTGTTTCTATGATGCATGTAGTGGTGCTGACCTTTCAACGTTTTCTCGTCGTCTGCTTTCCCTTGAAAGTCTCTCAGTGGGTAACCGTTAAAGCAATGACTACAGTACTTGTGGGTTTGTACGTCACATCAATTGCAATATTTTCTCCCTTCTTTGCAGGATTAGCGGTAGGCGCTGCCTTCGACCATGCGTACAACAGGACATTTCCTACTTTTGAGTATTCCACGTTTTACGAAACTAATCTTCAAACCATGACTGCATACAATTCAGGCTTCGTCAGCATCGTCCGAGGCCCTTTATCATATTTTTTGGTCATTCTTCTTTCCACCGTCACTGCGTACAAACTCTCAAAAGCTGACAAGAAACGCTCGGCTATGACATCATCGAACAGTGCACTCAGCGTCAAGGTAACCCGGATGTTGTTAGTCGTCTGCGCAGTGTACGTTGGTTGCAGTTCTCCATCTTTTACGCTTTTTGTTACTTCTTTTTTCTTTCCTTGGTTTGGAATGAGCAACCCCCAGTTTTATCTTTTTCTGGACTTGGAAGAACTTCTCCAAGCGATTAACTCTAGCGCTAATTTCTTCATTTACATCCTCATGTCGAAAAAGTTTTACAATACTTGCACAGACCTCATGCTTTGTGGCTATTGTACAAGACATGTTGTTCATCAATAAACAGCCCTTGTTAGTCCAAAAATCAATGGAATGCGTGCAAAACTATGTGGGTTCGATTCCAAAATGGAACAGCCTGTATTTTAATTTTTACCTACGACCCCTGTATTTCTTTTCAGCTCCAGCCAGTTCTGACAAGATCACAGAAGAAATTGTCTTGAATTGTGTTGGAATCAGGCGCTGGTCATAATTATGACATTTTTTCTGCCCGTTGAGAATTTTGAAAAATAGGCTCAACACCTTATATATCCATTTGAAGTACATTTCTGTGTAGGTTTTTACTGAAAAACGTTATCTAAGTCACAAAGATGTACATTTGCAGTTTCCAAGGACACCCAAGCTTCAGAAGTTATCTGAATCAAACTTAAGCGGCCATTTTCTCGATAATTTGTGAAGCGTGCTGACAAAATGAGTTACTTCTCAGATTCAATCCTAAAGGAATTACATACATTACGTTTATAGGTGAATTCACCGTGAAGTTTTTACAATATATAAGTATGAAACAATAAAAGGCATGTTATACTGAGTTATTTTACGGTCTAAGGTATAGTTGTGCTGACATTTCAATGTATTCTGATCGTGTGCTTTCTTTCCCCTAAAAGTCTCCCTCTGAAGTGGTCCAAATCTATTTATTTTTTTTCGCCTGGAGTTAAAGGTTTCGGGTCCTGTGAGGTGAGGCTGACAGAGCTAAAAGGGTTAATCACAAATCCGAAATTGGAAAAACTGACTGCATCACAGAGCTGGGAAAATGGATAGAAGTGCCAAAGATCTAAACCTTGTGTCTTTTAACAAATCAACATAAGTCAACTTCCATTTTGAATGTAAAAAGTTATAAACACAAGGTTATTGTTTCTGTTATGTAGGAAAGAGAAGTATTTATGACTTTTTAGTGGGAATTCGTTGGTACAGAGATGGGGGTAAAAGAATTTTGAAACTTTGTTCACGTCTTAGCTTAGAAACTTGTAACTCTGTACGTGTGTGTGTGTGTGTGTGTGTGTGTGTGTGTGTGTGTGTGTGTGTGTGTGTGTGTGTGTGTGCGCACGCGCGTGCGCGTCTGTGTGTGAATGTGTGGGCAATATACAATCTAATACTTTTGCTGCACCTATCCAGAAAAATGAATGGTTCCACTTATCCTCTTCTTTACTCTGTGGATCAACAAAGAAGTGGAAACGCGACTAGTGGTGCAAATATAACAAGCAATTCATTTACACTGATTTTAAAAAAATGTAATGGACCAAATAGTGAATCAAATAGTATCAAAATGGCAGTTGAAATTTAAGTGAAGAAGATCAGCAACCTTTACCGTTTCTCAACTTTGTTTCTTATTTAATCACTTACAGCAAAATTGCCTTTAATATTCTAAAACACCCACAAGGCAATTTAATTCTTCTGTCTGCTCAAAAGTGTCCTTTTTTAAACTGTAGCCGCTGCAATTTTGTCAAAATGCTACTTTTAGTTTGTTTTAGTTTTGATTCTAGTAAGAGTTTAACGCATTTGCAACACAATAAGGTCAAATAAGTGCTAAAGTTTTGAAGTGTTACAAGAGAGTAACAAACACATACACACACTAAAAAGAGAAATAAGGGCAATAGATGTTTCATGGGAAAGAAGGAGAAAACCTCATCTGTGTACCCGCCAACCACCCACACTATTAGTTCAAGTACGTTTAATAACTGTTCTGGGATGTGATGTGAAAGGTGGGGTGACCCCTTCTTTGAGCCACGGGAACATGACAGGCATATTTTGCGACCTTGAATCCCCATTTCTGTTACCAG
>NW_004797611.1:699890-700969 GCF_000002075.1 Aplysia californica
TAATTGATTGCATTTATATAGCGCATATTCACTTATGCAATGCTCTATGCGCTTAACATGATACATATTATGTATTTACAAATCATTTTTAAAGGCACAGAGTATTACATACCGCGTGTACACGCATATTCACGCAGGCACACATTATCGATTTCATTTAAAACATCTGATGACACCTTTAAAAGGGCCCTGTCCGTTCTATGGAGGCTTTTATAAGCAGTTTGAAAAGGTTCTTCCATGTCATTAGCCTTTAAATGTTGTTGTACTTGACACAAAACTATTTTCTCCAGGATTTTTGATAAAAAGTTAAGATTGGAAACTGGCCTAAAAGTTCTCATGTCGTTTTTCTCAAGACCTTGTATTTTAAGCAAAGGTTTTACAATGGCTTTTTTTGAAAAGATCAGGTACGATTCCAGTGGTGAGTGACATATTATTAATAAAACGTGTAATATATGGTGCGAGATCGTCTATGCACGTAACTAACAATGAAGTGGGTATTTGGTCTAAGTCGCATGTTTTAGCGGGTGACTCTTTGATATACTTAATGACATCTTTCTCTGATACCACTTTAAATTCACTCAATGTTGATTTGTTCATAATTGCAAGATTTTCATCAACAACTATTTTATTATTTGTATTTACATTTAACATATCAGAGTCTAAAATCAGTTCTTATTCTTTCAATTTTAAAATTGAAAAAGTGCAGACAATTACTACAAAGTTCTTTATCAGCTCCAGGTGGAAACTGTGTACAATTCTCCCTTCCCAATAATTGATCAGATAAACTAAAAAGTTCCTTGCAGGAGTTTACATTTTGAAATTTGCTAAGATAGAATTGTTTCTTGTTGTTTTCAATCAGGGTGTTGACGTTGTTTCGTTCAGTTGCTAAATTCTGTTTGAGGACGTGGAGTCCTGTCTTTCTAAGCTGTCTCTCCGCTTTCCTTCCTTGTTTTTTGGCCTCTTTGATCTCGAGAGTAAACCACGGAGATGCTGGTCTTGGTGAGATGTTACGAGTGACTACGGGAGCATGTTTGTCCAGTGCATTGCGCAGAACTGAAAGAGAATTGATCTACAGAGGT
>NW_004797611.1:703187-709667 GCF_000002075.1 Aplysia californica
CAAGGTCTCGCAGTACATTGTATTGCTTGAGGCTTACGAAGGTTTGCAATGACCATGCTATGTTGCAAGTTGTACCTGTCATGTTCCTCGCGTCTCGCTGTATGATGTCTCCCATTGATCACATCACAGATACAGGGAGCGGGTGGCTGGAAGGGGTGCCACTGGTAGGTCCTACTTCTTAACTTTCCATCTGTTGTTACTGTCCGTCTGTCTTGCTTTTTCCCAGTACTAAATTTTAATCACCATTATTGTCTCTAGATGTTTCTATTTACCCAAACAAACAAGCAAACAAACAAATAAACAAACAAACAAACGTACACACAAGCAAGCAAGCAAACAAACAAACAAACAAACAGAGAAGAAACAAACAAACAAACAAAAATCGAACAAACAAATATACAAACAAACAGAGGGAAAACAAACAAACAAACAGGAACCAACCAACCAGCCAACCAACCAAACAGAGAAATAACGTGTTTTATGTGCATGAACAAAAATACCGTTTCGTGAAGGCTGCTGCGACCATAGTTTAATGTAAAGAACAGCTTTTAACCCCTATCAGTACGTCGTGTTTTACTATTGAATCCATACGACGTGGGGAACTCTGTGCCACCATTTAACTCTATCCGTACGTCGTGTTTTACTATTGAATCCATACGACGTGGGGAACTCTGTGCCACCATCCAACCCTATCCGTACGTCGTGTTTTACTATTGAATTCCGTACGTCGTGTTTTACTATCGCATCCATAGGACGTGGGGAACTCTCTGCCACCACTTAATCCTATCCGTACGTCGTGTTTTACTATCGTATCCGTACGACGTGGGGAACTCAAAGAGGAAATTTACTCGTCATTATAATCCGATCCGTATGTTTTGCATAGCAGTCTGTCAAAATGATTATTTTTTGGGGGAGAAATACTGAAAATTTCAAAGAGATCTTCGTAGTAAAAGAATTCTAAAATGTGAAGAATACAACCCCGGGGGTACAAAATGACCCTTGGGCGTACGGACAGCTTTTAAACAGACTGTAAAACCTAATGCCCGGGTGTATTTATATTCTAGAAACTCAAACACACCTTTAGTGAAAGAAATAATGCTGTGAAATAGTAAATGTCATTAATCTATTTACAAGCGTATCTATGTGAAGCGCTTGTTACGAGGGCTGTCCCACGGAAAACCGGAATTTGGCTGTAATTTGAAAACTATTCAATATTTTCACATTCTGTAAACGCACACTTGTAAAACAATCATTTAGGAATTTCCGAATTAAGCTAAGTGTAGAGCTTTCCTACCAGAAGATCATACCACCTTTTAAACATCTTACCAATATATTGATCAGTTTAAAGAATGTCTAATAAGAGATATCTGTGAATGGCCTGTCCTTTATGTTAGTTCACCACGAGCATCATCACCATCATCATCATTCTCACCCTGGGTCAAAGTGTAAGCCACGAGCAAACGCTTTCCACCTTTCCCTAGTTTATCACGATAAATACAGAGAAATCAGTTCTTTTTTGTTTTTTAGTAGAGGTTTTACGGCACTCGCAACTACATAAGGTCATACGAGCGCCAAGGGGTGGATGTCAAGAGAAAAGTCCTTACAGGGAATCAGACTTACTCTGCTCATCTCTCCAGCTTCAACAGTACAAAGTGTGCTTCGACTATCAAGGCACCTGGGAAATAGCAGGTCACAAAAGTGTGAAAAACATACAAAAGAAGTAGAGGAATAATAATAATAGTAAGGATTAGGAAAGAAAAAGTAGCAGTTTCCTGTTGCAGTTCAGGCACAGTTATGAGCGTGACATTATGACTCAGCCCATTTACAATTACAATTCTACTGTGCATAAGAACTCGAGATGTTAATGCCCACCCCCCCCCCTCCCCCCACGAATCCCCTTTCTGCCCTCAGCTGACAAAACGCCTTTTAAACATTTGGGCACCAATTGAAAAAATTTTTTTTGGGATACATCGTCAGCGTGAGCAGTTTTTCTACTTGTGTGAAAAATAAAATCAAAGTGAAACTGTGACTAGTCTTTGACTTATTTAGAATTCAAATTCCAGAAGAACGTCTTTTTTTAATGGTTATGCTGACTAAACGCCATTTTTCCTCAAAACTACTGGGAACAAAAAAGGCGTTTCGTCACCGTGCGGCAGCTTTGGGAATGGCATGAAACACTTCAGTCAGTAGCACCGCTCCGGGTGAATAAATCAGTTCTTTGCATAACGCTTTATTGAACATGTTACGTGTGTGTTGAGGACGCCGGGAACAAAAGCAGCAAACGCAAGAACCTATCATAAACAGATGCTTATTGGACATACCGGTTCAAAATTGTCTACGTGTGGCGTCTGTGGCCGAGTGGTTAGGCTACCGGATTCGTAATCGTGAGCGCAGGCTCGACGTTGTTTCCCTAGGAAAGGCGCTTTACTATTTTACACGAATGTTCCTCACTTCACCCAGGTGGGAATGGGTACCCAGCCACAGACAGCGAAAGGTCTTGTCAGTATGTTAATGTTTTAGCGCCCATAAATGTCTGCTTGCACTGACAACTTCCCAGGAAGTTGAGTTTGTCTCAGAATGCTCTCAGGTCTGCTGAGGTAATAGTATAGATTGTCAAGCGCATAGAGCTTGCTGTTGAGTAGGGGCTTGCGCTATACAAATGCTATCTATCTATTATTATAACAATGTATCGTCGGCAAGATGTTGAAATGTTATAAGCACAAAATTTCGATTATGTTTTTTATTGCAGCTTTTTTGAAACTTTGGTATCACTTGCATGAGCTCAAGAAATAATATGTTATTGATATTCAAATTCTGTGAGGGGAGGGGGGGGGGGAGGTCAAGAAGTGTTTGGTCTAAATATGAAGGAATGAAGATAAAGCTTTGTAACTCGGCACACATACTTTTATTTCTCTACATAGTCACAATGCAGAGTAACAGTTTTCTGCCACCTCTCTTTGACCTCCAAAAGGCCTTGAGAGAAAAATGACCAGGAATGGGCCCCTAACAGTCTTCAACAGCTTCTGTGGCGTCCTCGTTGTCATGGAAACGATGTCCTTTGAGTGGTTTCTTTAGATTAGGGCTAGTGAATAAGCTGGGTGTGGCAGGATTTCAAAGCCTCACTGTTCTGCTACCTGGTCTGCTTGTTGTGCCCTGTGCACAGGGGCGTTGTCATGCAGTAGGAGGACCCCACGCAGTTTTCCACGCCTTTATCTCACAAATTCGGACGGCAGTTTTATCAGCAAACCCGAGTAGTAGTCTCCTGTGACTGTTTTTCCATTTTCCAGTTAGTCAGTCATGATGACACCTTCACAATCCCAGAAACACAACAGCTTGACCTTTCCACTTGAATGTGTTACCTTTGGCTTCTTTGGTGAGGGAGAAGAAAGGGTTTTTCACTGCATGGAGGACAGTTTTTTGTTCTGAATCAAAATGATAAATCCATGTTTCATCCATAGTCACCATGTTTTTGAAGAAATTTGTGTCATTGGACTCAATTCGAATGAGACTTTTTGCAGGACTCAACCCTCGGCTTTTTTTACTCACTTTTCAAAAGGCGGGGTATCCACCGCGCAGACACCTTATTCATGTTAAGTTGGCCACGGAGAATCGTTTCAATTGACACTATATGATTCCTGTTTCACTTTAGAGCTGTCTGACAGTTATACGTCGGTCTTGTAGAACCAGTTTCTTCACTTTGGACACATTCTCTTCAGTTACCATAAAGGATGGTCGCCCTTCACGATCTTCATCCATCACCGACATGAATCCAGATTTGAATTTTCTTACCGAGTATGTCACAGTATTATAACGAGGATATTTCTCACTGTAAACTTGAACCATTTCCTGAAAAATGTCCGAAGGGGATTTTCCTTGCAGATGTAAAACTTTAATAGCTGAGCGATATCCAACTGGCTCCATTGCACAGTTTCAGCAAAGAAAAACAAACGTTTTGTGCGTGGTTTCAAAGAACACGCTGACTGGTGCCTTATTATTGTCGGATTTTCTCGAAAGTTTGCATGGTGTGTTTCAAAGAAATTGTCTAAAGGCTGCGAAATGTAATTACTCTACCATGATTTTTTCATATCCAGACCAAAGACTGATTGAATCCCCCCCCCCCCGTATATTTTGAAAAAAGCAAAAACAAACAAACAAACAAACAACAACAAAAAACTCACAAAAAAACCCCAACAACAACAACAAAACAACAATAACAACAAGCAAACGACAAAATGTAATGTTGGTACAACTGTTAAAAGAATGAAACAGCATTTTTCTCTCTCCTGTTTTGTTTTTCTTTCTGATCTTAATACATGTTAACAGTTTCCCGACGTTATGCTGTAATGCCCTTTCAAAGACTGAGCTTATACCGCATAGGTGTACTTATCAAATCTAAAAGAAAAAATGTGAGGCAGCGTGGTGGAATCAGGCTCTCGTTAAAATTATCAAAGTGAAGAAACTTGCATTTTTCTGCAGGTTTGTGAATTTTTATCAAATTTTTGTTGTTTGGCTCAACAGCTTTCATGCCCATTAAATAACTAATTTCTGAGTGGATTTTTCTGAAACACGTTGATTAAAAGCACAAAAAATGTAAATTTTCACTTACCAGGGACTCTTAAGCTAAGGAAATAACTAATATTTGACAGCCATTTTCTCAACAATTTCACCTCTGAAAACAGGTGACTCCACCTCCTTCATTCGCAAATATCTCGACTTGTATTCAAGATAAATGGATATTTTTTCATCCAAATAAAGACAAGTATACAAGCTTTAAGATGATGCAAATACCTCTATAAATATGACCAAAAAACTGACGAGAGCCTGATTCCACCACGCTGCCTCACAAATGCCATTCAATGCTTCACATTGAAAGCCAGGATTATTTGTGAAAGAAACTAGCGTTGAAAGGTGAGGACAACAATGTGCATCAAACAAATGGACAAAGTGGTTAAGTAGAAGTTAGAAATAGCATAGACGATGATATAATTTGTGAGGAAAAAATTGTGCGAAAACGTACAGATTTGACATAACCCTTTGTAACTCTGTACAATGTTATTTAAGAGGTCGGATTTCTAAAATTAACAGCCATCTCCGATAGGGAAATGAGAATGAGAACGAAATCAACGTTCACAGCTAGACTGCAGCCGAAATTTATGTCTTACGAGGGAAATAATTGTTCAGTAATATCCACCAAATTTAAGAGTGACATTTGAACGAAGATTTGCAAGCTCGTGTAATAAAGTGACGCTCTCAAGGGCACAACACGAGACAAAACTGAGCCTCGAACCTCAGAACCCCCAATCTCGCGATTAGGAGCCCGGTAGCTTGTAATTACGACACTATAGATAACGTGGTTTATATTTTGTGTTCGGAGATGTTCAAAAGCTGTACTGTCTTACGTAATTGGCGTTAGGACAACATTCATTCTATAAACGAGCTGTTTTCTTTGAGCTCCGGCGACCACACAACAACAGATCTATGCAATTATCGTAAAACTTTTTCGACATCAGGATGTATATGAAGAAGTTGGCGCTCGAGTTGATCGCTTGGAAAAGTTCTTGCAAATCCAGAAAAAGATTAAACTGGGGGTTGCCCATACTGAACCAAGGAATGAACAACGGGGCGATGAAAATCATGAAGGATGGTAAACTGCAGCCGATGTACACTGCACAGACGACTAATAACATCCGGGTCACCTTGTTGCTGTACCCATTGTTTGATGACGTCATTGCCAAGCGTTTTTTGTCGGCTTTTGAGAGTTTGTATCCGGTGACGCTGGAAAAGAAAATGACCAGGAAATACGACACAGGACCTCGAACAACCCCAACAAAACCGCCATTATAAGTCGACATGGTTTGAAAATTTTCCAGGAAAAACTTGGATGCAATAAAAGTCGGAAATGTTCGATTGTATCTTTGGTCGAAGGCAGCGCCCACCGCCAGTCCTGCGTAGAAAGGAGAAAACATCGCCAACGATATGGCGTACAAGCTCACAAGTACAACCATTGTGGATTTAACGGTTACCCACAGGGAGACTTTCAGGGGAAAGCAGACGACGAGAAAACGTTGAAAGGTCAACACAACTATGTGCATCATAGAAACGAACATGGCAGTTCTGTAGAAGTTAAAAATACCGTAGACCATGATATAAACGTTGTAGCGTTTAGCCAACATAAAGTTATCTTCCCCGCCCAACATTTCTGCGATGTACGTCACAGGACATTCCATTTTACGTAGCCATAGTGTTGCCACGAACAAGAGGTCCCATATGGCCAGAGAAAGAAGCAGCAGATTGGTGGGGTCTTTGTAACCGTCGCGGCGAAGAACCAGAACTGTGATGAGGTTACAGGAGCAGCCAACGAGGGCCACGATCTGGGAGAGGATACAGTTGACCATCAAGGTCATCAGGCCAGCCGCTTCCTCGTCCAAAATGATGTTGGTCGACGGCGGCTGGAGGGAGGGGAGGAGGCTCAGGACGTCT
>NW_004797611.1:710438-711563 GCF_000002075.1 Aplysia californica
CAACTGAAAATATTAGGTGTGTCCCGCACGCTCATATGACCTTATGCAGTTGCGAGCGCCGTAAAACACTTTACAAAACCAAACCAAACCAGAAGAGACAAAGTCATTTTTACTTGATTACGCATCGGACACACGGCTCTAACACCTAAACACCCCCTTCAGGAAAATGAAAAGCCTTTCTGTGTCTTATGCGACAATAATTTCACCATTAGGCACATCTTAATAGAATGTCCAGACTTTGGAGAGACCCGAAGGAAATATTTTACATGCCAAAATTTGCAAGATCTGTTCTCCGTCGTAGATCCCAACAGAATTCTCGATATTATTATAAAGGCCATTGAACCTTAAGATATACTGTTGTTTTAATCTAAAGTAAACTGTCATTTTTAGATTTGTGTCAAGACGTGGTGGAATCAGGCTCTCGTCAATTTTTGGGCAAGTGGAGTTATCGAAATCATCTAAAAGCTTATTCATTTGTCTTGCTTTCTATGAAAAAAATATCCATCTAGCTTGAGTAGACGTCAAGATATATGCGATTGAAGAAGGTGAGGTAGCCTGTTTTCAGTTGTTAAACTAAAGAGAAAATGGCCGCCAAAGTTTGGTAACTTCAATAGCCTATGAGTCTTTGAAAACTGAAAATTACATACTGTGAAGCTTTAAAAAAGATTTCAGTAAAATTCACATGGAAATGTATTTTTATATCAACATAAAAGGTGTTTAGCCAAAAAACAAAATTTTGATAAAAATTGCATAACTGATGGAAACATGCCCTTTTCTTCCATTTCATTATTTTGACGAGCGCCTGATTTCACCACGATGGGTCACATTTAACATTTTACCACATATTTTTAACTTTTTAATAGAATCATTGACTTATACCAAGCCGTGCTGCGAATTGTTGTAAATGCAATCAACTTGTGTTTCGCGCGCTCATATTAGGACCCTAAGCATTAGCGGGCGCGGTAAACCTCTTACTAAACTAACATTTTGGAAGCAACCTTATTGTCAGGGCCAACCTGGGAAAAGAGGAATGCAACGTCCCAGCAGACAAATCCTGGATATACATCTACCCGATTAATTCAATACATTTAAATAAATGAAAGAAAAAACGAAACAAAACCAACC
>NW_004797611.1:711777-714800 GCF_000002075.1 Aplysia californica
GAGAGAGAGAGAGAGAGAGAGAGAGAGAGAGACAGACAGACAGACAGACAGACAGACAGACAGAGAGGGAGGGAGGGAGAGAGAGAGAGTTGAAGAGCCCACAGTCGTCTTTGAGACAAAAGTGAATCACATTAATGTGATTTCATCTACAATAAACGTTTTCTCCGCGTCCTATCAATGGAAAGACTGTTTCGCCTCTGAAGTAACCTACTCAGTTTTTTTTTCAATAATCTAAATTTCTCTAGCAGCAGCAGAAATAACAGCAGCGGAAAGAAACTGATCTACAATGTCAGTATTACATTTCCGGTGTGAAGACGAAACCGTTTTATAATCTGTCGACACTTTCGTATAACGATTTTAGACGGCGCTACTTCTAACTGTTTGCGGGGAAGGGGGAGGAGGGAGGGAGGGGAGGGGGGAGGGGGGAGGGAGGGGAGGTGGGATTGGAGAAGGTTGAGGGAGAAAGACGCTTACAATAATTACAAAGTAAGTTTTTTTTCAATTAAAAATGTTTAAGTGTAACGTTATCCAATTCATCACTCGTGTCAAATCTTCGATAAACGGCTGAACTCCACTTTCGTTCAAATGTCACTCTTAAATTTGGCGGATATTACTGAACAATTATTTACCTCGTAAGACATAAAATTTCGGCTGCAGTCTAGGTGTGAACATTGATTTCGTTCTCATTCTCATTTCCTTCAAGTTGATCTCTTATTCCAGCTCTAATATCGGGAGCTATTACAACTTATTTACTGTGATTTGCGCAAACGACGTCTCAGTGAAGGTGACAGCTCTGACTGTCCTCAAAATACACACGAATAAATTAATAATTGCGATTAAATGATGTTTTTAAAATTTCATTTTTAAAATTTGATTTCGTCTTGAGTTCATAGGAAAGAGGAATTACCGGGAAGTTAAATACTTACTATTAACCAAACACAAAGGTGAATTAGATCTACTTGGTTGGTGCGTAGAGGCAAAATAGTGTAAATATATGAGAAATTTGTTCAGCACAGAATCGGGCTGTTATTGAATGTAGACAAAGAGAATAGTGTACTGCAATCTTTCTTGTGAAATGCCATTCGGACAAATTTAATTGCTCGGCCCACGAAACTGTAAATATCAGACAAGGACACGTATGGTGTCTTTGACCTACATATTCATAAATTAATATGTTTTTCAGTTCTACATTTTTGAGAGAACTTAACGTGTATCTTTGTTTTTAAGATTTAGTTTCAGTTAGAGGTTTACAGCTCTTGCAACACAAGTGGGCCCAATTCATATAAGTGTTGAAGATTAGAGGTATTACTAGAGAATACCATACAAAGAATATAAAGAGGAGAGATAAGGACGCCGGATGTTTGATAGGAAAGAAGGAGCAAACGACACCATAGCACCCATCAACTGCTCACATTTTGTAGTATGTGCGTAGTAGGATTCCCTGGTAAACAGGTAATTGGTGTTATTTTCGCCATCTTACCCACGCACATAAACTTCTCTTCGAGCAAGCCTAACCACTTTCTAGAACATGATTATGAATAACGTGTGAGGGAAAGATTGTGAAGCGTGCTGACAAAATGAGTTACTTCTCGGATTCGAGCCCTATTCAAGTAGATACATCACGCTTATAGGTGAAGATTTTATAATTTGTAAACATGAAACAATAAAAGGAATGTTATACTTGAAGAATGTGGCATTAATAGAAAATCTAAAAATTTGACCCTAGTGTGGATATTTGGCCAATATCTCCAATTGTGGATTGCTAGAAGTAAACAATTTTGTCAGCACAACTCACAATTAATTGTTACTCTGTACTCTGACAATAGAGTTAGCTCAAAAGGACACAACTTCGCTAAGCCGACCATGTCGTAAGAATGCCTGATTTCTTAATCCCAAAGGCAGTATTCTATTCTGAACTGTCCCCAGAGAAGAATAAGGTTGGCGCCTCAAAAGGTTTCGACAAATACACATTGGAAAAGTCTCTGAAGGACTTAAACATTGAATTTTCTCAAAATGTTGGAAGCACTAGACTCTTTTTCAGTGAAGTAAAAAGTAGACTTGTTGATCATTCTGTGCAGAACATAGAGGAAGAAGTGTGTCTCTAGACTTGAATGACGAGGTATTCTTCTACTTATTGAAGAAGAATAATCAGCACTACTTTGTACATGTCTGTCAGAGGCCAGGTGGGACTGAGTGGTATACAGCATCCCAGAAGACAGAACTAGGACTAAGAGTGATAAGACGGAGGCAAGGTGTCAATAGATAAAACTAGGACTGAGAGGTGATACAACATCGCAGCAGAAAGAACGAGATTTGAGAGGTGATACAACATCCCAGGAAAAATGAACTAGGACTGAGAGGTAATACAACATCCCAATAGACAAGACTAGGGCTAGGACTAGGACTAGGACTGAGAGGTGTTACAACATCCCAGGAAACAGAACTAGTACTCAGAGGGATTCAACGATCCATAAGAGTCATGCAGCATCCCAACAGAAAGAACGGGGTCTGAGGGATGCAATATCCGAACAGACAGAACTAGGACAGAGAGGGATACAACATCCCAGCAGACAAAACTAAGACAGAGAGGGATACAACATCCCAGAGGGATACAACATCCCAGAGGGATACAACATCCCAGCAGACAGAACTAGGGCTTATAAGAGGCATGCAACTTCCCAACAGACAGACAGAGATCATCATCAAGTGCCAGATATGCGACAGACAGACATCGGTAACCGTGGTTCTCCATTTATTCCTAGTCTTGGATACTCATTTAAAAAAGATACACTATCTTGATCTTTCTCCATCACTCATCAGTGCTGGCTTTCCAAAAGGTTGCTGTGGGTCTACTCCTTTCTCTATTGCCTTCAATGTTTTAAGTGAGAGTAACATGTTCAAGCCCGTATGTCTATTTAAGTGTCCCAAAAACTGCATTTGTCTTGTCCGGGTTGTTTTTATTGGCAAGGGGCCCATGTAGACTTTTTCAAGACTGAGATACTTCACTTACTTTTTAAAATTTA
>NW_004797611.1:714900-717486 GCF_000002075.1 Aplysia californica
CAATTAAAAATGTTTAAGTGTAACGTTATCCAATTCATCACTCGTGTCAAATCTTCGATAAACGGCTAAACTCCACTTTCGTTCAAATGTCACTCTTAAATTTGGCGGATATTACTGAACAATTATTTGCCTCGAAAGACATAAAATTTCGGCTGCAGTCTAGTTGTGAACATTGATTTCGTTCTCATTCTCATTTCCTTCAAGTTGATCTCTTATTCCAGCTCTAATATCGGGAGCTATTACAACTTATTTACTGTGATTTGCGCGAACGACGTCTCAGTGAAGGTGACAGCTCTGACTGTCCGCAAAATACACACGAATAAATTAATAATTGCGATTAAATGATGTTTTTAAAATTTCATTTTTTAAATTTGATTTCGTCTTGAGTTCATTCGAAGAGGAATTACCGGGAAATTAAATACTTACTATTAACCAAACACAAAGGTGAATTTCTTGAATGGTGCGTAGAAGCAAAATGGTGTAAATATATGAGAAATTTGTTCAGCACCGAATCGGGCTGTTATTGAATGTAGACAAAGAGAATAGTGTACTGCAATCTTTCTTGTGAAATGTCATTCAGACAAATTTAATTGCTCGGCCCACGAAACTGTAAATATCAGACAAGGACACGTATTGTGTCTTTGACCTACATATTCATAAATTAATATGATTTTCAGTTCTACCTTTTTGAGAGAACTTAGCGTGTATCTTTGTTTTTAAGATTTAGTTTCAGTTAGAGGTTTACAGCTCTTGCAACACAAGTGGGCCCAATTCACATAAGTGTTGAAGATTAGAAGTATTACTAGGGAATACCATACAAAGAATAAAAAGAGGAGAGATAAGGACGCCGGATGTTTGATAGGAAAGAAGGAGCAAACGACCCCATAGCACCCACCAACTGCCCACATTTTGTAGTATGTGCGTAGTAGGATTCCCTGGTAAACAGGTAATTGGTGTTATTTTCGCCATCTTACCCACGCACATAAACTTCTCTTCGAGCAAGCCTAACCACTTTCTAGAACATGATTATGAATAACGTGTGAGGGAATGATTGTGAAGCGCGCTGACAAAATGAGTTACTTCTCGGATTCGAGCCCTATTCAAGTAGATACATCACGCTTATAGGTGAAGATTTTATAATTTGTAAACATGAAACAATAAAAGGAATGTTATACTTGAAGAATGTGGCATTAATAGAAAATCTAAAAATTTGACCCTAGTGTCGATATTTGGCCAATATCTCCAATTGTGGATTGCGAGAAGTAACCAATGTTGTCAGCACACCTCACAATTAATTGTTACTCTGTACTCTGACAATAGAGTTAGCTCAAAAGGACACAACTTCGCTAAGCCGACCATGTCGTAAGAATGCCTGATTTCTTAATCCCAAAGGCAGTATTCTATTCTGAACTGTCCCCAGAGAAGAATAAGGTTGGCGCATCAAAAAGTTTCGACAAATACACCTTGGAAAAGTCTCCGAAGGACTTAAACATTGAATTTTCTCAAAATGTTGGAAGCACTAGACTCTTTTTCAGTGAAGTAAAAAGTAGACTTGTTGATCATTCTGTGCAGAACATAGAGGAAGAAGTGTGTCTCTAGACTTGAATGACGAGGTATTCTTCTACTTATTGAAGAATAATAATCAGCACTACTTTGTACATGTCTGTCAGAGGCCAGGTGGGACTGAGTGGTATACAGCATCCCAGAAGATAGAACTAGGACTAAGAGTGATAAAACTGATGCAAGGCGTCAATAGATAAAACTAGGACTGAGAGGTGATTCAACATCGCAGCAGAAAGAACGAGATCTGAGAGGTGATACAACATCCCAGGAAAAAAGAACTAGGACTGAGAGGTAATACAACATCCCAATAGACAGGACTAGGACTAGGACTAGGGCTGAGAGGTGATACAACATCCCAATAGACAGGACTAGGACTAGGACTAGGACTGAGAGGTGACACAACATCCTAGCAAAAAGAACTAGTACTCAGAGGGATTCAACGATCCATAAGAGGCATGCAGCATCCCAACAGAAAGAACGAGTTGAGGGATGTAACATTCGAACAGACAGAACTAGGACAGAGAGGGATACAACACCCCAACAGCCAGAACTAGGGCAGAGAGGGATACAACATCCCAGAGGGATACAACATCCCAGAGGGATACAACATCCCAGAGGGATACAACATCCCAGCAGACAGAACTAGGGCTTATAAGAGGCATGCAACTTCCCAACAGACAGACAGAGATCATCATCAAGTGCCAGATATGCGACAGACAGACATTGGTAACCGTGGTTCTCCATTCATTCCTAGTCTTGGATACTCATTTAAAAAAGATACACTATCCTGATCTTTCTTCGTCAGTCATCAGTGCTGGCTTTCCAAAAGGTTGCTGTGGGTCTACTCCTTTCTCTATTGCCTTCAATGTTTTAAGTGAGAGTAACATGTTCAAGCCCGTATGTCTATTTAAGTGTCCCAAAAACTGCATTTGTCTTGTCCGGGTTGTTTTTATTGGCAAGGGGCCCATGTAGACTTTTTCAAGACTGAGATACTTCACTTATTTTTAAAATTACCCTCCCCCC
>NW_004797611.1:729172-731672 GCF_000002075.1 Aplysia californica
TAGAGAGTGCTGGCAACAGACCACACGACACAATCAGTGGACCAAACTGCGTGGGAAAAAATGGTTATCAGAGCCAGCTTTTCCCTGACGCTGAGTTTCTTTCCCTGCCATACATATGTGAGGCAGCGCGGTGGAATCAGGCTCTCGTCAAATTAATTAAAGTGAAGAAACTTTCATTTTTCTGCAGGTTTGTGAATTTTTATCAAATTTTTGTTTTTTGGCTCCACACCTTCAATGCCCATGAAAGAACTCATTTTTGTGTGAATTTTTTTGGAAAACGTTGATTAAAGGCACACAAAATGTAAATTTTCAGCTACCACGGACTCTTAAACTTAGGAAATAACTAATCTTTGGCGGTCTTTTTCTCACTAATGTTACCTCCGAAAACAGGTGACCCCCACCTCCTTCTTTTGTAAATATCTCGACTTGTATTCAAGATATATGGATATTTCTTTCATCCAAATAAAGACAAGTGAACAAGCTTTAAGATAATACCATAACTCTACATGTCCAAAAATTGACGAGAGCCTGATTCCACTACGCTGCCTCACATATTATTCTGTCGTAGGCCACGTCTGATGTACCTTTCGGGTTCATTGAGTACGGGAGTGAGGTCAGTGAGGAGGTCACAGTGCCATCTCTTCCAGCTGTGCTTCCGAAGTGTTTTGTTTGGTTTTGTTCTGCTTTGTTTTTTATGTTGATGTTTTACGTACCATTTTGATTATAATTTATATGGAATTAATATTAATTATATGAAATTGGAAATAATTATCCCGAAAGCTGTCAAAGGTCATAACGGTAGGGGAATGTAAGAGATTTTTTTGCCACTCCATCAGCTCAATTTAGATCATTTAGGAGGTGGGCATTTAAAGCGACTTACTCGGGAAGCCAAAATAAATGAGTGACGGGGAATGATCAGGATAATTTAGTGAGGTGTGCTGACAAAATTGGTTACTTCTCGCAATCCACAAATGGAGATATTGGCCAAAAATCGACACCAGGGTCAAATTTGTAGATTTTCTATTAATGCCATATTCTTTAAGTATAACATTCCTTTCATTATTTCATATTTAAAAATTACAAAAAACTTCACCTATAAGCGAGATGTATCTACTTGAATAGGGCTCGAATCCGAGAAGTAACTCATTTTGTCAGCACGCTTCACTATTATTATGTTTTTTTTTAGAGTATCCGAGCAAAGGAACGAAGGGCAAACCGTGATCACCGATGTCTGTCTCAGATCTGGCACTTCATGATAAGGAAGAACGGGTTTCGACCCTGCCCTCGCCAGGGCTTACATGAACAGACAGGGAGGGATACAACGTCTCAGCAGAAAGGCTTAGATACACGACAGATTCTCCCCACGCGGGAATCGAACACAGGTTTTCAGCGTGCCACGGCCGAACTACTAGACCATGGACTCCGTGGCGTTAGAAATGTCATTGTATAGGTGCAATGAAGCTGAGGATCTTCGAAACTAACGAGAAGACTGTTTTACTGTATGGTTCAGAGAAATGGATGCTCACAGCATCAGTAGCAAGGGAACTGCAGAGCTTCATAAATGGATACCTAAGAAGGATGGTGGGGATCAAGTGGTATGATCGAGTCACAAATGCTCAACTCCTGGGAAAGAACAAGCCAAAGGCCAGTAAAGGAAGACATACAGGTGAAGAAATGGAATTGGATAGGACACACCCTGAGGAGACCCCCGACAAGCATCATCAGACAGGCTTTGGCGTGGAATCCACAAGGAAAACGCAAGAAAGGAAGACCAAAGATGACATGGAGGCGAGCAGTACAAGCCGAAATGGAAAAGGCGGGGACATCCTGGAAACAGTTAGAAAAGGATGCACACACACACACACACACACACACACACACACACACACACACACACACACACACACACACACACGCACACGGACTATTTTCATTCAGACATATGCACAGAACAACTATTATAAAAATAACGCTAAAAGCTTATGAAGGATAGGCCTGTAGGAACAGAAAATGATTAAGACGTCTTTTGAAGCTATCAAATCTTCTTGTTTGTCTTAGTTCTATGGGTAATCTGTTCCACATAAATGGACCAAGATATGTATCACGACGAGGAGAAATCAAGCGCTCGTCAGTTTCTGGGCATATGGAACTATTGGTGTCATCTTAAAGCCTGTTCATTTGCCTTCCCTCTGATGAAAAAAATATCCAACTATGTTGAATAGAAACCGAACTTTATTCGATTGAAGGAGGTCAGGGTCGCCTGGTTTGAGGGTTAAAATTAGCGAGAAAATGGCCGCCAAAGTTATGTAACTTGCTTAGCCTGAGAGTCCTTGAAAACTGACAATTTGTGAAGCGTGCTGACAAAATGAGTTACTTCTCGGATTCGAGCCCTATTCAAGTAGATACATCACGCTTATAGGTGAAATTTTTTGTAATTTTTAAATACGAAATAATAAAAGGAACGGTATACTTAAAGAATATGGCATTAATAGAAAAATCT
>NW_004797611.1:734172-738019 GCF_000002075.1 Aplysia californica
GTGAGACAGCGTGGTGGAATCAGGCTCTCGCCAAAATAATCAAATTGAAGAAACTTGCATTTTTCCACAGGTTTGTGAATTTTTATCAAATTTTTGTTTTTTGGCCCAACACTTTTCATGCCCATTAAAGAACTTATTTCTGTGTGGATTTTTCTGGAAAAACGTTGATTAAAGGCACAAAAAATGGAAATTTTCAGTTACCACGGACTCTTAAGCTAAGGAAATAACCATCTTTGGCGGCCATTTTCTCACTAATTTTTTCTCTGAAAACAGGTGACCCCCACCTCCTTCATTCGCAAATATCTCCACATGTATTCAAGATAAATGGACATTTTTTTTCATCCAAATAAAGACAAATGAACAAGCTTTAAGATGATTCCAATAACTCTACATGCCCAAAAATTGACGAGAGCCTGATTCCACCACGCTGCATCACATATCATAAAAGACAGCCGCTTTTGCGCAAAGCAACCTTCCGCAAAATGAAACAGATACTAATAAACATCAGTCTGTCACTGGAAACGAGAAAAAGAGTACTGAAAAGTTACATCGAGCAAATCCAATTCTACTTGTGCGAAGCATGGACAATCAATAAACAGCTGGAAAGAACAATTGTGGCGACAGAGTTGTGGTTCATAAGACGCATGCTTCGTATCCCAAGGACAGCTAGAAAAACAAATGAAGAAGTCTTGGTTGAAGCAAATTGTAGAGGACTGCTTGTGACGAATGTAAGAAAGCGACGGGCAAATTTCTTCGGACACACAATGCGGAAAGAAGCATTGGGGAATATTGTAACAGCAGGCAAGTTTGGTGGAAAGAGAGGCAGAGGCAGACAGAGGGAAAAGATACTGGACAAGATGACAACATGGCTAGGAGCAGAAAGAACAACAGACACCATTGCTGCAAAGCAAGACAGAGTGAAATGGAGGTCCATGATCGCCCACGCCAGTCAGCAAGGCACCGGATGGTGATGATGATCATAAAAGACGCGGGCTGCTTCAGACCAGTCGGTCAAAGTCAACCCAAGCTTTGTTGTTGAATAAACCTGAACGAAGAAAGGAGACACGATAATATACCTGAGGCGACGTGGATGAATCAAGAGCTCGTCATTTTTGGGGCATAAGGAATAATTTTTATTATATTAAAGGTAATTAACTTGCCTTGCTTTCAGTGAAAAGAGTACTCATCTATCACGAATAGAAGTCGAGATATTTGCGATTGAAAGGAGGTGGGAGTAGCCTGGTTTCAGAAGTAAAATTAGCGAGAAAATACAGCCAAATTTTGGCGACTTCCTATACTTGAGAGTGTTTACACACTGTAAATTAACATTTATGGGCCTTAAATCAACTTTTTTAAAGGAAACCAAACAGAAATGTTTGTAAATGGACTTTAAAGGTGCTGAGTCACAAAACAAAAAATTCGATAAGAAATTGCCAAACGACAGAAAAATGCCAGTTTCTTCGATTTCATTATTTTGAGGAACGATGCCTCACAAAAAATGTGCAATGTGTAATGCAATACATGTATTATTTTATCCTGTGATGGTTGACACACAGTCATCAAAGACAGGTGAATTTCAACAATGAACTCTTACAAAACGACACACGACCTAAACAAAGAACAACATTTTTTTAGGGGATTTTGTTTTGAGCGTCCGTGTTCTCATCTGAACAGTGTAATTTATATCATAAAAGACGCGGGCTACTTCAGACCTGTTGGTCAAAGTCAACACGGACTTGTTGAATAAACCTGTACGAAGAAAGGAGACACGATAATATACCTGAGGCGACGTGGATGAATCAAGCGCTCGTCATTCTTGAGGCATAAGGAATAATTTGTATCATCGTATAGGTAATTCATTTGCCTTGCTTTCGATGAAAAGAATGTCTTTTTATCAAGTGAAAATAAAATAGAAGCAACAGAAATGTGATTTCCTAGGAGACTGCTTAGAGTATCGTCGAAGAAAAAGAAATCAAATGAGGTAGTGCTTGATGAAGCCCACGTGGGACGCTCCATGTTTAAAAACAATCAGGAAACGACAAATGCAGTTTTTGGGACACATAAATAGACATAAGGGTCTTGAACACTTAGCTCTCACTGGCAAAACTGAAAGCAAGCGAGGCAGGGGCAGGCCCAGAACAACATACATGGGGAACCTAAACAAATGGGTGACAGGGAAAGATCAGGGAAACGTAGCTTTTTTGAGAGCATCCGAGAAAAGGAATGAATGGAGAACCATGATCGCCGATGTCTGTCGCAGATCTAGCACTGAATGAATGAATGAGAAGTCGAGATATTTGCAATTGAAGGAGGTGTGGTCACATGGTTTCAGAAGTAAAATTAGCCAGAAAATGGTCGCCAAAATTTGGTGTCTTCCAAAGCTTAAGAGTCCTTGGACACTGCAAATTTACATTTTTGTGTGCATTCAATTAACGTTTGTCCATAAAATGCACACGTAAAAGTGCTTTTGAATGAACATACAAGGTGTAGGGCCAAAAAAACCAACAACCGTAAGTTGGAAAAAAGTCCAAACTGGCCGAAAAATGCCAGTTTATCGGATTTCATTATTTTGACGAGCGCCTGATTCCACCTCGATGCCTCACACACAGTGTTTTCCAATGTAGAAACAAAAAAATAAAATAGTTCCGTCGTGGAGGGCCAAAAGCTCAACGTTCACACCAGAGACATTAGTAAAACACTATGCACGAGTAGGTTTCAGCAAAAACTAAAGAAGACAAAAAGAAACAAACAGACTGTTCGAGATTTCCCTATTTTTAGCAAATCACTTGTCATTGTACAGCTGATGACGGAGACAATCAGTCTGCCCATACTGAAATTTTACCCTCATGAAGAAGGGCGAGGAAGCATGGAGCAACCCGTCTTCCTAAGACCCCAGTTCTATATCCAAGTATCCAAGCGCGGTTCGTCCATAGAGCACGGTCTTGCAGTGCCGCCCAAAATTTTGTAATGTTCTATTATGTAAAACACCAGCAATAACAAATAAAAGAAGCCAGAAACAAACACTAGCCAAATATTATATCAAAACAAGGTCCTCACTGGCACCATAACTGTCATTTCTGTGTCTATAGCGCCGTAAAACATCTACTATACCATGCCAAAATCATCGCGCTTTAGCAAAACTTAATAGGATACTCAACAGTGTAACCTAACCTATAAATCGCTCTTGGGGATAACACAAGCGATGACGCCACTCATAGCGAGTTTGGAGGTACATTAATATAAATAAGACGGCACATCTAAAATGTGCTCCTGCCGAATAGTGCCGAAACATAGCCCACAGTAGGCAGTCTAAAAATAAACGCGATAAACCGTACGCTATTCTTTGCCAATATTATGTGAGCCCCGGAGCAATCCTGCAGAGTGCTCAAGTGAATTATGATTGGTTCATTGTCTGTTTTGCCACTATTTTAAGTGACTCTGTGACCGTGAACCTGATGGAGGTGAACGTGACCTTGAGTGTTCAGTTCCAATACAGGATGAACGAAAATGATGTTTAAGTAACAAACACATTTAATACTAGAAATTAAAGCAACAAGTAAAAAGAATGAAAATACAAACACGAGGTCCTCCCTCGCCGACCCAAATCTTAAAATTATACCTCGTCTCATTTACTATGCCCTTGACTGTCTTCAGCATGCGATAGCTTAATTGTGCGCGTCCACTTTTTACCCCCACGAGCCGCCCCTGCAAGCATCCAAGTACATGTCATCGTATGGGTAAAACAACACACCCTTTTCTCAACTCTGTTAAGTGACGTGAGAGGCGGAACCTCCAAGTTTAATGTCCATCTCCGAAAGAACTGAGCTAAATAGACGGAGAGCCTTAG
>NW_004797611.1:740744-744911 GCF_000002075.1 Aplysia californica
CTGTAAGGACTTCTCTGTTGACATCCACCCCTTGGCGCTCATATGACCTTATGCAGTTGCGAGCGCCGTAAAACCTCTACTAAATAAAATAAATGAACCCACGTCTTCCGCACACCTAGACCAAGAGGCTAACCGTAAACGCCCTAGAAAGACGCTTGTCGTCAAATCATCGAGGCGAAAAACCAACAACTGTGTACGAAATGAAGCGCACAATCTGACAATAATGAAGACAATAATTGGTCATTAATGTTCTTTGATGTTCACGATGATTTCTTGCTTCGCTTCCCAAACAAAGGACAGGCACAGATTTTGGAAAAACCTTTCTTAATGTGCTTCACAGTGACTCATAAAGAAAAATCAATACTATTACGTGGACAGTCCTCGTGACAGAGAGACCGAAGCCTAGAGGTCGACTAAGGAAATCACGGTCCTAATCAGTGCAACCCGATGTACGTGACTGCGCCCCGAGTTATAAGATTGCTATAAATAGATACATTGCAGAGAAGTTGCTAATGAGGGAAGGTTTAACCACTTTACTGCTATGTATACAAATAGTATAGGTACCCTAGAGTTACAAAGTTCTATCTGCTCAATACCTAGTTTTGAGAAATTTGACGTCAATTCTGTTTTAGGTACAGCATAATTATGTCAAGCTTTTTCGAATGCAGTTCTTTGAATGTTCTTCCGATCTTGAAAGAGGAAACCCTGAACTCCCCTGCTGTAGGCCTAGTAAGTCACCAACGGCGTCCCGGTCTTTGCAATGCTCAAAAACTCTTTAAAAAAACATATGCTTCGATTCGAACCCTGAACTTCCCTGCTGTAAGCCTAGTTAGTCATCAGCTGTATTATTCAACGATCGTGACCCTGAGTCAGCAACACCAGCTCAAGAAAATGACTTCAGGTTCAATCTCTGGTTACACCCCCTGTTGAACTCTATTGACCTTCGCTTACAGCGGCATGTAATGCATCGATAGTAGACCGCCCTTCTTAACACTTTTACTGCTGGATCAGAGTCACTAATTATTATTGAGACCACAGGATGCTAACACCAAGATCTTCATTCCTTTGCTAGGATGCTCTAAAAAAAAAAAAAGCTACGCTTCCCTGATCTTTCCCCATTATCCATTTATTGTTTAGGTCCCCTAGGTAGGTTGTTCTCTGCCTACCCCTGCCTCGTTTGCCTTCAATTTTGCCAGTGAGAGCTAGGTGTTCATAAGGTCATAAAAGAGCCAAATGTTAGAGGTGTTACAAGAAAACAACAAATACAAAAGTGAAGACTAAAAGAAGAGATACGATCGATATGTAAGCTTATTTGAAAGTTTGGGGAAGGGAAGGGCTGAGGGCAAAACAAGGTATTGTTCCTCTTTTAAACTGGCGCTCAATTTTTCTTTGTGAACCTACATTTCACCCCTCACCTCCTGTGGTTGGCGGGTGCTCTGGTGGGGTCTGCTCCTTCTTTCTTATGAAACAGCTATTGTCCTTATCTCTGGTCCTTCATTTTTGTATTTGCTACACTCTAGTAACACCCTTAATCTTTGGCAATTACATTATAGCCTAATTATACTGCATGTGCCGCAAACTCTGACTACTAATAATAAAACTTCGTCCTCTAGCCCTATCCGTACGCCCTGGGGTTATTTTGTACCCTCGGGGATATATTCTTCATATTTTAGAACATTTCTAGTTTAAAGATCTCTTTGAAGCTTTAAGTATTTCTCAAAAAATCATTTTGACAGACTGCTATGCAAAGCGTACTGATCGGATTAACGAGTAGATTTCCTCTTTGGAAAGTGGAGACGCAGAGTTCCCCTCGTCGTATGGATACGATAGTAAAACATGACGTACGGATAGGGTTAGGTGGTAGCACAGAGTTCCCCACGTCGTATGGATACGATAGTAAAACACGACGTATGGATAGGGTTAAGTGGTGGCACAGAGTTCCCCTCGTCGTATGGATACGATAGAAAAACACGACGTACGGATAGGGTTAAGTGGTGGCACAGAGTTCCCACGTCGTATGGGCACGATAGAAAAACACGACGTACGGATACGGCTAAAGTTACCTTCTAATTTGTTCCAAGCTTTCCAAGAGGAAAAGAAGCTAGCTTTGCCCAGTGAGTGCATACGTTGAGGTTTATGACTGCGCTGCAAAACGATTTGGGTTTGAGTCCCCAAGAGGCATACTATTATTATTATTATTATTATTATTATTATTATTATTATTATTATTATTATTATTATTATTATTAATTATTATTATTATTATTATTATTATTATTATTAATTATTAATTATTATTATAATTATTATTATAATTATTACTAATAATATTAATATTATTTTTTAGTGTTAGGGTTAGTGTTAGAGTTAGGGTTAGGGCTACTTCCTTTGTGGTCAGTCAGTAGCCCGCAACAGTTTCTGTTCGGAGACGTCTCCGACGGAGATAGACCAATCAAAATCCTTTGTGCCTCTAGAGTACTCGAGACCAAGTAAAAAAATCTGGGTGGGGAGAGGGGGTGGGGTTACATTTATGTTTTAATCCATAATTTGATATTGTGCGGCTAGATTTGAAATTTTCTTGAAAATAATTGAGTTGTGACAGTTTTAGAGGCTATATGTGAGGCAGCGAGGTGGAATCAGGCTCTCGTCAATTTTTGGGCATGTAGAGTTATTGGTATCATCTTGAAGCTTGTTCAGTTGGCTTTATTTGGATGAAAAAAATATCCATTTAGCTTGAATACAAGTCGAGATATTTGCGAATGAAGGAGGTGGGGGTCACCTGTTTTTAGAGGTAAAATTAGTGAGAAAATGGCCGCGAAAGGTTAGTTATTTCCTTAGCTTAAGAGTTCGTGGTAACTGAAAATTTACATTTTTGGTGCCTTTAATCAACGTTTTTCAGAAACATCCACACAGAAATGAGTTTTTTAATGGGCACGAAAGGTGTTGAGCAACCCCCCCCCCCCCAAATTTGATAAAAATTCACAAACCTGTGGAAAAATGCAAGTTTCTTCACTTTGATTATTTTGACGAGAGCCTAATTCTACCACGCTGCCTCACATATGTGTAATCTGCAGCAAACGATACGCAGTTTGACCCCCATGAAAGTGTGCGGGAGTGCGTCTCCGAATAGTTCCTGGGTGCTCGCCGGAGACGTCTCCGAATATCTTCTGCCCAGTTGCTGTGGTCAGTCAGCACCTGTGGTCAGTCAGTACCAGCTGTGGTCAGTCAGTACCTGTGGTCAGTCAGTACCTGTGGTCAGTCAGTACCTGTGGTCAGTCAGTACCTGTGGTCAGAGCATGTTGTTTTTGTCTTCACCGAAGCCCGTACGTCAGGCAGAGCGCCAGCAAAATGTCCTTCTCGATACTCGGAATATCATTCTGATCTCTCTCCCGCCCCCCACCCCTCCCCTTTCTCCCTCTCTTCTCTTACTTTTGCCCTTCTGTTTTGTGTTAGTGACCATTTCTTCGTCTTTTCATTTCTTCTCGACACTCGGAAAATAATTCTGATATCTCTCCCGCCCCCCACCCCTCCCCTTTCTCCCTCTCTTCTCTTACTTTTGCCCTTCTGTTTTCTGTTAGTGTCCCTTTCATCATCACTTCTTTCCATTTTGACACTCTATGAATATTCTGATCTCTTTCTCCTCCCCTGCTCTCACCTTTCCAGTCTTCTCACACTTTTTGCCGTTCTGTTTTCTGCTAGTGACCATTCCATCGTCTTTTCTGTTTTTTTTTCTTTTTGACACTCGGAATATCATTCTGACCTCTGCCCTGCCCCCCCCCCTCTCTCATCTCTTCTCCCACTTTTTGCCCTTCTGTGTCTTTCTTTTCTTTTTGACAATCTCTGAATATTCGGATCACTTTCTCCTCCCCTGCTCCCTCCTTTCCTCTCTTCTCCTACTTTTTGCCCTTTCGTTTTCTGCTAGTGACCATTCCATCGTCTTTTCTTTCTTTTTTTTGACACTCCGAATATTATGATCTCTGCCCCGCTCCCGTTTTCTGTTAGTGACCATTTCAGCGTCTTTTTTCTTTCCCTTTCCTTCCCCAACTCTCTCAATATTCCGATGCCTCCTCCCCCCTTCCATCGCTCCTCACACTTTTGTAGCTCTGTTTGTGACCATTTCCTCGTCTCTTCTTTCCTTCTCGACACTCTAAATATCCCAATCTCGGT
>NW_004797611.1:745011-747110 GCF_000002075.1 Aplysia californica
ACCCCTCCCCTTTCTCCCTCTCTTCTCTTACTTTTTGCCCTTCTGTTTTCTGTTAGTGTCCCTTTCATCATCACTTCTTTCCTTTTTGACACTCTCTGAATATTCTGATCTCTTTCTCCTCCCTGCTCTCACCTTTCCAGTCTTCTCACACTTTTTGCCGTTCTGTTTTCTGCTAGTGACCATTCCATCGTCTTTTCTGTTTTTTTTCTTTTTGACACTCGGAATATCATTCTGACCTCTGCCCTGCCCCCCCCCCTTCTCTCATCTCTTCTCCCACTTTTTGCCCTTCTGTGTCTTTCTTTTCTTTTTGACAACCTCTGAATATTCTGATCTCTTTCTCCTCCCCTGCTCCCTCCTTTCCTCTCTTCTCCCACTTTTTGCCCTTTCGTTTTCTGTTAGTGACCATTCCATCGTCTTTTCTTTCTTTTTTTTTTTGACACTCCGAATATTATGATCTCTGCCCGCTTCCGTTTTCTGTTAGTGACCATTCCATCGTCCTTTTTGTTTCCCTTTCCTTCCCCAACTCTCTCAATATTCCGATGCCTCCTCCCCCCTTCCATCGCTCCTCACACTTTTGTAGCTCTGTTTGTGACCATTTCCTCGTCTCTTCTTTCCTTCTCGACACTCTAAATATCCCAATCTCGGTCTCTCTCTCTCTCACTCTCTCTCTCTCACTCTCTCTCTCTCTCTCTCACTCTCTCTCTCTCTCAATCTCTCTCTTTCTCTCTCTCTCTCTCTCTCTCTCTCTCTCTCTCTCTCTCTCTCTCTCGTCTGTTTCTCTCTCAAATCTTTCACAATTCTCTCTCTCTCCCTCTCTCTCCCTCTCTCTCCCTCTCTCTTTTATCTCTTCTTTGCTTCCGTACAGTCTGAATATTCTGATCTCTCTATCTGTCGAAATTGATGGAGAGCCTGGTAAACTTCCCAAATAGTCCAATTGGGGTTTCGAACCAAAGTCACCCACAACATACCTCAGCTGGATACTGTTTGAGTGTGCAATGCATCCACAATATAAATTGAAATTTCAGCACCACACTAGAACACTATTGGAAAACTAAAAAGTCAAAACCAACAGTTCAAACCGATTGTTGCAACCTGAGGTTGTAGAACCCATAGATTTACAGTGTATTGGCCTAGACTTCGCAGTCTGACGTAATTCCGTTATTTCAATGGAGTTCATCATTTGACAATTGAGACGAGAGTACAAAAGGCTAACAGCATCAGCTACCAGCTTGCCCCACTCCTCAAACATCCTAACATCCCCATTGAGACCGAAGCCAAGCTCATTAACTCTATCTTCATCCCCACCTTGACCCACCAGTGCCAGACATGGACCCTGACCAAAAGTCTGGAACGTAAGATAACCACTTTAAGATGAGATGTCTAAGGAGAGCCGTCAACAAAACCAGACGGGACATCGTCAGAAACAACAAGATCAAAGGAATGACGGGAACAACATCTGTCCTCCACTACATCCGAAGGCAAACAATCAGGTGGTTTGGACATCTCACACGTATGGCACCTAACCATATAGGGTACAGAGCAATAGGAAGACCAATAAAGACCTAGGATGTGAAGGATACCCTGAAAACATTCAATATTCCTCCAAGCTAGGCCATCAAACTTGCTAGAGACAGGAAGCTCTTTCTCCCCTCGACGCCCTAGAGGTACAAGAGGACGGATAAAGTGAAGTAAGTAAGTAAGTCTGGAGAGCCTACAACAGCAAGTACTCAGGCTATAAAGGAAGAGGAAGGCCACGCAAAAGGTGGATCAAGGGTGTCAAGGAAACCCTAAGAAAACATAACATCACAACTGAAAGAGCTGCGGAGCTGGCCTACCATAGACAACTGCATCTCCCCTCGACGCTTAACGGCAACAGAGGATGAAAAGTAAAGAACAGGCAAAAGTAAGTAAGTAAGTAAGTAAGTAAGCCGCCATCTGACTCAATTTGGAGCCAAATGAAAGACAAGGGTGAGATGTCACACGCACTCGACTGATAGGTAAATAAGTAAATAGATAGATAGATAGATAGATAGATAGATAGATAGATACTACTACTACTACTACTACTACTACTACTACTACTACTACTACTACTACTA
>NW_004797611.1:749819-751021 GCF_000002075.1 Aplysia californica
CTCCTCCTCCTCCTCCTCCTCCTATTCATAATCATCATTGTTTTATAGCATCTTCAACATCCCTCTTTCTGAGGACATGTTCTTCCCAGCACCTCTCTAAATCACACCGTTTACCATTTCATACCTACTACAATCTATGAGTCTCTTATTATTGTACAGCTCTCCTCTCAAGCGGAACCCTATCCGTACGTCGTGTTTTACTATCGTATCCACACGGCGTGTGGAACTCTGTGCCACAACTTTTCAAAGAGGAAATTTACTCCTTAATCCGGTCCGTATGCTTTGCATAGCAGTCTGTCAAAATGACTTTTTGAGAAATACAGAAAGTTTCAAAGAGATCTTCGAACTAGAAGTATTCTAAAATGTGAAGATTACAACCCCGGGGGTACTAAATGAGCCCGGGCGTACTGATAGGGTTAATCATTGTCTAACATAAACCGTTAGAATGTCTATTTATGCAGTTGTGAGACGTGGTAAAAAAATAAGTTGCTTCTCGGATTTTAGACATATTAATAGATAGTCAACTTTATAAGTTGCGATTATTCGATTTATTATACGAATTGATAACAGCTCAAATTGGATGTGTCGATTTTTGGCTGTCATCTCCTTTCGTGGATTACTGGTAGTTTCTCATTTCATTTCAGCACGCGCCTCATTATTATTGACAATGCTGTCTGAAGACAAAAGCACACCCATCTATTAGCGAAACTATGAAGCTGGCATATGTGGACTTAGTCAAAAGTGGTCAGTGGCTATTGAACAAAATGGAGACTATATTGAGATATAGAAATTTGATCCTCAGATGTTCCCCCTCAGTTTGAGGTATGATAGTTGCCAGTGCGTTCTTTTTGGTGGAGGTTATAAACGAACTCGCATTACTTTTTGACTCCCCGTAGTACCTGAAGAATGAAGCTATAAGACCATCCTCGTCAAAGGTTGAAACAGCGGTGAAGAATCTCGGCGTGCGGGTGGTTAGTAGGCGCCACTAGTAGGTCATTCTTCTTTACTTTCCCTCTGCTGTTTCTTTTTGCCTGTCTGTCTTACTTTTCCCCAGCTCTGAATGACCATTACTGTGTCAAAGTGCTTCTCTTTACTCAAACAAAACTGTCAGCGAGACACAATCCTCTACCTGGGGCGGATTGTCACGATCTCGTGTCCCGAGTCCCGAATACTGGGGCTATATTTTAAAAGACAGTATAATA
>NW_004797611.1:752591-764784 GCF_000002075.1 Aplysia californica
TCTGTACATCGATTTCTGTGATTTCTTCTCCAGGTTCCACGCGGTCTTCCCCTTGATCTCTTACCCTGTGGTTTCCAATCCAAAACTATCATTTCACCTTTTCCTCTTTCATCTCCTCTTCAGGGTCGCGGAGGAGGTCGTCGCCCGGGAGGGGGAGGTCGTAGACCAGGAGGAGGTCGTAGACCCGGAGGGGGGCGTGGTCCTCCAGAGGGAAGTGACGTGTACAAATGGACTCGTGACCTGGGGATTGGAACGTCCATGAACGAAACCGCCGTCAAGTTACCGTGAGTGTTTCACACACACACACACAGATACACACACACACACACACACACTCTCTCTCTCTCTCTCTCTCTCTCTCTCTCTCTCTCTCTCTCTCTCTCTCTCTTTCTCTTCTCTTCTACCTCTCTCTTTATCTGTCTCTTTTTCTCTCTCTCTCTCTCTCTCTCTCTCTTTATCTCTCCCTCTCTGTCTCTCTTTTTGTCTCTCTCTATCTTTGTCTTTCTCTCTTTCTCTCTCTTCTTATCGCTCTCTTTCTCTGTCTCTGTCTCTGTCTCTGTCTCTGTCTCTGTCTGTCTGTCTCTCTCTCTTTTTCAATATGCTCCCCCCCCACCCCACGTCTCTTCCAACACACGGGAACACGCACATACACGAACATAAACACATTATAGTCATAATATACAGGCACAAGCATGCACGCAAACACGTTCACACACGAACATACATACACAAAGATAGATACATTTATCAAACGAGCTTCTATTATAGCTTATTACAGCCAGATAGGGTGTGAGAATATGTGTGTCTTCAGAAATGGTGATTTTCGATTGTTCCAGAAACTCAGTTTCCCCCACCAGGGCAGTGGACTGAAGTTGTCTTTCGGCCATTCCCAAAGGGGGATATTAACATTCTTTTGCACAGTAGAATTGTAAATGGGCTAATGTATCAAAGTCATACTCAGACTGTGCTGGAACAACATAGGGGGAACTGCTGCTTGTTTCTTTCCTCATCCTTACTATCGTCCTTTCCCTCCACTTTTTGAATGTCTGTTACTTTTTTGTGAACCGCTAGTTCCGGGGTTGCTTGCTAGTCGAAAAAGACTTTGTGCTGTTGAGGCTAGAGAGGTGAGCAGAGTAAGCCTGATTTCCCGTTTGGACCTCTCTGTTGACATCCACCCCTTGGCGCTCATAAATATATATACAGTTGCGAGCGCCGTAGAACCCAACTAAAACAAAAAACAAAGAAACTCCGTTTTCTGTTCATTTTCTGTTTTCTTTTCATTACCTTTCTCTCGCTTTGTACAAAACAATTACTGGTGCACTTTCGTTCCTTTCTTCTGATCTCGACAACACAATGACTGTTATACATTTGTTTCTTTCTCTTTCTCTAGACAACACGATGTTTTACTTTCGTTCCTTTTTCCTGATCTCGACAACACAATAACTGTTATACATTTGTGAAGCGTGCTGACAAAACGAGTTACTTCTCAGATTCAAGCCTTAAAGAAATAGATAAATCACGCTTATAGGTGAAGTTTTTACAGTTTATAAGTATGGAAAAATAAAAGACAGGTTATAGTTAAAGAATATGGCATCAATTGAAAATCTACAAGTTTGACCCTAGTGTCGAATTTTTGGCCAATATCTCCTTTTGTGGATTGCGAGAAGTAACTCATTTTGTCAGCATGCTTCACATATGTTCGTTTCCTTTCTCTTTCTTTGGACAAGAAAGTAACTCTTACACTTTTGTTCCTTTCGCTCGCATTGGAAAAGGAATACATGTTGCACTTTCTCATGCTCTCGACAAGACACTTACAGTAATACTTTTCTTACTTTCTCTTGCTCTTTAGACAAGACAATAACTGTTTGGCTTTTGTTCCTTTCTCTCTCTTCCTCTTGACAAGAAAATAACTGTTATACTCTCGTTCCATTCTCTTACTCTTTAGACACAACAATAAATTATACTTTCGTCTCTTTCTCTTTTTCTCAACAAGGCAATAACTCTTATACTACTAAGATTTTCATTCACATTTCTCGCTCTAGACAAGACAGTAATACTTCTACTTTTATATTTTCTTTCTCTCCCAGGGAGCGTGACGTCGTCCTGTTCAAGTCCGTAGACAGGAGACTCCGACAAAATAACATGCAGCCGGCAGCAACTATGTACGACTTTACTTCCGGCACTGGGGTGAGTCCATGGAGACCAAGGACACCGAGCAGATCGCGTGTTTAGAGCCAGAAAAGGGCGCCACTGGTCGTTCTTACAGCTTTTCTTTCCATATGCTGTTTCTGTCTGTCTGTCTGTCTGTCTGTCTGTCTGTCTGTTTGAATGTCTGCTTGTCTAGCTTTACGCCAGGTGGTAGGTCCTACTTCTTTTATCTCCCTCTGTAATTTATGTCTGTCTGTCTGTTTGAATGTCTGCTTGTCTAGCTTTACGCTATGTGGTAGGTCCAACTTCTTTTATCTCCTTCTGTAGTGTCTGTCTGTCTGTCTGTCGTCTGTCTGTCTGTCTGTCTGTCTGTCTGTCTGTCTGTCTGTCTAGCTTTGCAAGTGGCTAGAGGGCTTCACATGTTAGGTGCTATTTCTTTTCTTTACCTGTGTCCCCTCTGTCTATCCGTCTCACCATTCCCCTACAGTGAGAATAACCCTTTTGTGTCGATGTGCTTATCTTTACTCACACTCCAACTCAAGCAAAACTGCTTCTCTTCTCTTGGTTTTTTTGTTTTTTTGGGTAAGTGTTTTACGCGCTCACAACTGCATAAGGTCATAATATGAGCACGCGGGACACACTAAACTTTTCCAGTTGGTAGGAAATTTTGAATTTTGCCCGGGTGGCGGCCGAAGCCTACTCTTATCGATTTTAGACCACCAAGGGATCTTTAACGTGCGCAACTTGCACACGGGCCCTCCGAGATTTTTCGCCCTTGTCCGAGAAGGCTAGGTGTAGATCTTTCCTACCAGAAGATCAGGGGTGTGTCAGAAAGACAGCAGTAAGGAGGAGCCAATGAGTAGCAGTAGAAAGGCTGCAGAAAGAGTCAGGAGCCCAGAGGAGGGGGCAAAGGAGGTGAGGGGGTGGGGGCAGAAAGTGGAAATGAAAGCAGATAACAGAACATTGCTAGAGAGAAGGAAAGGAGGAGAAAGGAGGAGAAAGGAGACAATTTTAGGTAAGAAAATTTTTCGGTCGTTACCCGGATTCGAACCCGGGACCTTTGAATGAGAGGCCAACACCTTAACCTCTAGGCCACGAGAGCCCCTGCCCTCTTCTCTTCTCTGAAACAACCGCTCTGGTCCCAACTCAAAATAGTGCTTTTCTTGTAATTTCCCCTCTCTAACATTGCTGTTGTTGCTACTGCTGTTGAGGCTGCTGCTGTTGATGCTGTTGTTGCTGCTGTTGTTGATGCCGCTGTTGCTGATGCTGTTTTTGATGCTGTTGTCCCCAGGTTATAGCCATGAGGCCCGGTCTCCGCTCACCCTGTTTCATCACCGACACTTCGCTCACACTCGCTGAAATCATTGCCGAACTCGCCTCCAGAAATGTACGTACATTGTGCTTGTTCTTTGGGTTTATTCTTTGGTGTGCTTGTTTATGTAGAGGTTTTACGGCGCTTGCAACTGCATAAGGTCGTATGAGCGCCAAGGTTTATTCTTTGTTTAGCTTTCTTAAATAAAACACCACCTAGCCCGGCCATTCAGTTTGCTAGAGACAAAATCTCTTTCTCCCCTCGACGCCCTAGAGGCACAAGAGGACGGATAAAGGAAGAAAGAAGAAGAATAGAACGCAACTTCCCTTCTAGTAGTAGTAGTAGTAGTAGTAGTAGTAGTAGTAGTAGTAGTAGTAGTAGTAGCTACCTTTAAATTACAAAGTTCTATCTGACATTTTTTGGCCGTTTTGAGTAACTGAAACCGTGGGGTCAGAAACCAAATTGAAATGTGAGACGTGCTGACAAAACGCGTTACTTCTCATATTTTAGCCCTGTAGAAATAGATAGGTTGAATTGATAGGCTGAGTTTGTACAATTCATTAGATGGAAATAATAAAAGACATGGTAAACTTGAAGAAAACGACATCAGTTGAGAGTCTACAAATTTACTCCTTTGATGATTTCTGCCGATATCTCCATTTGTGAAGTGCGAGAAGTAACTCATTTTGTCAGCACGCCCCACAAATACGCTATCCTCTCTAGGAAAATCCTAAGATTTTTTGCTTCTCTATGAAAATCCTAAGATTTTTTGGAGTCGTTATCAAGCTGTTCGAAGATCTGCATTCGAAAGAGCTTGACATATTGTAAACTCAAACATTTTTAACATTAAATTTCTCAAAACTAGGTACTGAGCAGATAAAACTTTGTCATTCTAAGACAGCGTATTGATGTTGCTGCTTTTTTTGTTCCCATAATGGGCCTGGTGGACTCCACGAAGAAATCTTCGAGCGAGAGCGAGGCTCTGTTTCAGCTCCATTGTCAATATACTTAAAGGCACCTCCACTCGTCCAAATAACTCCATTCGAATTGCCATTGTTCCTGGACATTCAAACATATATTTGACATCCTCCTTTTCATGGCCGCATCTTCGGCAACATGGGCTGAGCTCTTCATTTGATGTTGCAGCTGCTGCCGCCGCTGTTGTTGTTGTTGTTGTTGTTGTTGTAATAGTAGTTAGCTGTTGTTGTTGTTGTTGTTGTTGTAATAGTAGTTAGCTGTTGTTGTTGTTGTTGTTGCTGCTGCTGCTGCTGCTGCTGCTGCTGTTGTTGTTGTTGTTGTTTGTGTTGTTGTTGTTGCTGCTGTTGTTATTGTTTTTGCAGTTCTCATTGCTGTTGTTACCGTTGTTGTTGCTGTTGCTGTTGTTACCGTTGTTGTTGCGGTTGTTACCGTCCTCGTCGTAGTCGTCGTTGTTGTTGTTATTATGTTGTTGTTGTTGTTATTACGTCGTTGCTGTATTCCGTGTTATCACCATCACAGCTGCAAGAAACCAAAGCTAACTCTAGAATGATCTATATCAACCTCCCATCAACCTCGCTCTCTTTACGTCTCGTCTCCAGAACTCCGTGGACGTGACAACCACCTCCGACATATCTCTGGACGGCACGGGGGAACCACTGACAAGAGAAGAGGCTGCCACCAGGATCGAGGCTAACCCCGCACTGCGCAGATTCTGTCGTGGCGCGAAACTGATTGACGCCACGCCACTTACCAGTGAGTACATAATCATTATTAGTTTTATGATTATTACTATAGTTGTTGTTGTTGTTGTTGCTGCTGCTGCTGCTGCTGTTATTGTTGTTGTTGTTGTTGTTGTTGTTGTTGCTGTTGTTGTTGTTGTTGTTGTTCTTCTTCTTCTTCTTCTTCTTCTTCTTCTTCTTCTTCTTCTTCTTCTTCTTCTTCTTCTTCTTCTTCTTCTCGCTAGAACAGCAAAGTGTCCCCCCCCCCCCCGCTCAACCCAATACACAAAACCAAACGAAAATAAAACTCCACCACAAAAAAACACACTCAAGCAACAAAAACAAATTAAAAAGATACACCCCACCCTAAAGTAAATAAATACAAACAACAACAAAAATACAACGCCCCCCCCCCCCCACAAAAAAAATTTAAAAATAGAAAAACCTCAAGAATATTGGTAAGAGTTTTACGGCGCTCGCAACTGCATAAGGCCATATGAGCGCGCCTAAAAAAAACAACCCGCATGACAGATTTTAAAAATCAAAAGGTTGCACATTTGAAAAAAAAACTAATTTGTTACAAATCATTCCCATCGCTTCACCCTTTCTCACTCTTCCTCCTCCCTCCCTAAACGTCAACCCCTATACATTTCTCCCTCCCCCTCCCGCTCCAATCCCTCATTTCTCCCTCCTCCTTCTCCCCTCCTCTACCCTCTCCTCCCCTCCCTCCTTCCCCCCATACCACCAACCACAAAAACAAACATCTCACCCTTCTCCTTCTCCCCTCTTCCACCCTCTCCTCCCCTCCCTCCTTCCCCCCAAACCACCAACCACTATACCTTCCTCCCTCCCCATCCCCCTCCACTCCCTCCTCTCCCCCCTCTCTTCCTCCCCCCCCCCTAACCACCAACCACTATAACAAACATCTCACCCCCCCCCTCTCCTCAGCTCTGCCCACCGATCTGGAGACCAGAGACCGCGTCCTGTCCACAATCGACGCAAAGATCACCATGGTCACACCCGTCCCTCCACCACGTCCTACCGGGGGCGCCCCTGGAGGTGAAGGTGAAGGTGCAGGTGAAGGTGCAGGTCAAGGACAGGGAGGTGGCCGCGGCGGAGGCAGAGGCGGACGTGGTGGCGGACGTGGTGGCGGACGTGGGGGAGGGCGTTTCGGACGCGGGGGGCGTGGTGGCCGAGGGGGGCGTGGTTAATGCGGAAGGGAACGCGAACGCCATGATAAATGTATTATTATCCTGGTGAAGGAACGATCCAGAAATCGCGGAGCGACGAACGAGCAGTGTCCAATCAACACGATAGTTCACTGGATGTTCGTTTATACTCCAAGGTCCCATTTGTCCTTCAACTGATGTCATCATTTATTAGCGAAACAATTTTAGAAAATAATGTTAATTGTTTTCTTTCTTTATCCTTTTTTCCAAGCACTTTCATTACTTTCTTAGATCGGGATTCTATTTTGGTAGTATGAGGTTGTTTTGTGTGGTTATGCAACATACGAGCACGCACTCTTGTAAGATGTCATAGCATGGTTCCATCTGCTGAAACATCTTGAATAAACGAAAAGACGCTTATCATAAATATTATGAAATACGATTGTTATGTCCTTATTTATTTATTTATTTATTATGTTAATATTTATTGAATGTAATTGTAATCTTATGTATACAGTGGTTGTTTGTCTGTCTGTATACAGTGGCTGTCTGTCTGTCTGTCTGTCTGTCTGTTTGTCAGTCTGTCTGTCTGTCTGTCTGTCTGTCTGTCTGTCTGTCTGTCTGTCTGTCTGTCTGTCTGTCTGTCCGTCTGTCTGTCTATCAGTCTTTCTGTCTGTCTATCATCCGAAAGACTCAGCATAGATGTGCACTGACAAAGGGTACTTAGCGTCTTAGTGCAGAGCTTCTGTCTGCCCTCCTCCTCCTCCTCCTCCTCCTCCTCCTCCTCCTCCTCCTCCTCCTCCTCCTCCTCCTCCTCCTCCTCTCTCTCTCTCTCTCTCGCTCTCACTCTCTCACACTCTCCCCCTGTCTCCCCCCTCTCTCTCTGTGTCTCTCTCTTTCTCTCTATCTCTCTATCTCTCTATCTCTCTCTTTCTTTCTCTCTCTCTCTATCTATCTATCTATCTATCTATCTATCTATCTCTCTATCTATCTATCTATCTATCTATCTATCTATCTATCTATCTATCTATCTATCTACCTATCTATCTATCTATCTATCTATCTATCTATCTAGTTTTTCAAAGGATATAAAATATAAATCACTGAGTAACAATCATCATCAATTTGTGCCTGATCTGCAACAGACACTGGCGATCGTGGTTCTACGTTCATTCCTTTGCTCGGATGCTCTTTAAAAAAAGCTGCAATAATCCCGATCTCCCCCCCCCCCTCAACCCACAATGGAGGAGGGTACTGAAGGGCTCAGGGGCTTGAGCCCCTCTCCCCACTCCCAACTCTATCCCAAAGCAAATGAAAATTACGAAATAAGCAGTTGAAACTGTTAGGATCGCACGCAAGGAACACTGAGTGATAAACTTGGCGGCTTGCTCCTTTATCCAATCACTGTTGTCACCCCCCCCCCTCCCCGATCTGTTTGGGCTCTCAACTCAAGTAAGTTGCTCTGGGCCTGTCCCCGCTTCGTTGGTCTTTAGATTAGATTTTCCAGTGAGAGCTAGATTTTTAAGGCTTTTATGTCTGTCCTGAAAGTCCTGAAATGCTATGTTTGGTCAACCCTTCTATATGGCTGTGAATGATGGACAATCACTAAAGACAGTGAAAATAAAAAAAAGAAGCAACAGAAATGTGGTTTCTTAGGAGACTGCTAAGAGTATCGTGGAAGGAAAAGAAATCAAATGAGGTAGTGCTTGATGAAGCCCACGTGGGACGCTCAATGTTAAAAACAATCAGGAAACGACAAATGCAGTTTTTGGGACACCTGAATAGACATAAGGGTCTTGAACATCTAGCTCTCACTGGCAAAATTGATTGCAAGCGAGGCAGGGGTAGGCCCAGAACGACATACTTAGGGAACCTAAACAAATGGGTAACAGGGAAAGATCAGGGAAACGTGGCTTTTTTTAGAGCATCCGAGCAAAGGAATGAATGGAAAACCATGATCGCAGATGTCTGTAGCAGATCTGGCACTGGATGATGATGATGATGATGATGATATGTGAAGCGTGCCGACAAAACGAGTTACTTCTCGCAATCCACAAACGGAAATATTGGCCAAAAGTCCACACTATAGGGTCAGATTAGTAGATTTTCTATTGATGCCACATTCTTTTTGTATAACGTACCTTTTATTATTCCATACTTATAAATTGTAAAAACGTCACCTAATAGCGTGATGTATCTATTTCCATAAGGCTTGGATCTGAGAAGTAACTCATTCTCTCTGCACGCTTCACATAATTATGTCTGCCCAAGCGTCCCAGAAGCTGTGTTTGCGAACGTTGTATTTTAAAACCAACCTTTCCATATGTCTATCATATTTTTATTTTTATTTATCATTTATCTCTGGGTGGTTGCTGGGTATGTTTTACTCCTTCTTTCCTACAAAACTTCTATCGTCCTGATCTCTCTCCTCCTTTTTTGTATGTATACTCTTGCACCTCTTCTTGTCTTCGGCACAAGCATGACTTCATTTCGTTGTAAGCGCGTAAAACGCTGACTAAAATTAAAATCACCTCTTTAGACTATATCTGCGTCTGCCTGTGGTGTTGGGGTGAGGTGCTTCGCGGCCGCACGCAGAAGACACGAGTTCGATTCTCGTGTGGGGATAAAATGCTGTCAAGTATTTCCATCTTGCTATATGCGAGGCAGCGAGGTGAGAACAGGCGCTCGTCAAAATATAGAAAGTTTGAAGAAATTGGCATTTGTTGTTTGTTTTGGTTCAACACCTTCCATGCTCATTAAAGAGCACATTTCGGTGTGGATTTTAAGGAAAAACGTTCAGAACAAATGTAAATTTTCAGTTTCCACGTACTCTCAAGCTAAAGAAGTAACTCAACTTTGGCAGCCATTTTCTCGCTAATTTTACTTCTGAAACCAGGCCACCGCACCTTCTTCAATCGCAAATATCTCGACTTATGTTCAAGATAAAAAGATATTTCTTTTTATCGAAAGTAAAGCAAATGAACAACCTTTAAGATTACACCAATAACTTCATATGCCCACAAATTGACGAGCGCCCGTACCACTGTGCGTGACACATATTTTTGTTGGAACGTTGTATCCCTCTCAGCCCGGGTTGGCCTTGACAGATAAGGTCGAAGCAGTCTGCCTATTAAATGATCTAAATCGTGTCGATAAGTGCATTAAAAAAACATTAAACACATACAATTTTAAAAAAAAGAAAGATTTATAGAGCTTATTTATCAAATTAATGTTTAAGAATTGTTCATGAAGGTGAGTCATATATTTTTGTTTGTTTATTAGTTGAGTGATCCCTGGAAGCGAAGTCAGACTTTGAACAATGCTGAGGGAGCAGCAGGAGTGATCTTTCCACACTCTCGAATTTTTATTTTGGTTTGAATTCCTAACATTATCAGAAAGATGCTGAATCAGCAACAAGCGTACTTACTTTCGTTTTGGTAAGAGTTTTACGGCACTTGCAACCCAAGTAGGTCATGTAAGTACCGGAGATTAGATGCGTTGCAAGAGAGGAACGAACGCAAAAAAAGAAAAAGGAGAGAGATAAGGACGTCAGATGTTTGGTAGGAAAGAGGAAGCAAACCACACCAGAGCACCCGTCAACCACCCATAGCAAGTGTACGAGATTTCTTCGACTGTTTCTTTTCTCTGCTCTTTATTTTATCTTTAAAACAAATAATTATAGCCTCATAGTTTCAGAATAAGTCTTCTGTTCGTATGATCGTATGTTCGTATATTCGCACCGTGGTATGTTCATATGTTCATCTGTTTGTATTTCGTCTGTTCGTCAGTTCGTAAGTTCGCATGTTCTCATGTTCTCATGTTCGCATGATACTTGAGCATATCGTCGCTCTCGCAAGAAATCCGCTCAAGTTCATATAATTGTGAGGCAGCGTGGTGGAATCAGGCTCTCGTCAATTTTTGGGCATGTAGGGTTATTGATACCATTTTAAAACTTGTTAACTTATTTTTATTTGGATTAAAAACATATCCATTTCTTTTGAATACAAGTCGAGATATTTGCGAAAGAAGGGGGTGGGGGTCGCCTGTTTTCAGAGGTAAAATTAGTGAGAAAATGGCCGCCAAAGATAAGTTATTTCCTTAGCTGAAGAGTCCGTGGTAACTGAAAATTTACATTTTTTGTGTGCCTATAATCAACGTTTTCCTGAAGAAAAAAAAACCCACACAGAAATGAGTTCTTCAATGGGCATGTAAGGTGTTGAGCCAAAAAACAAAAAATGGATAAAAATTCACAAACCTACGGAAAAGGGCAAGTTTCTTCACTTTGATTATTTTGACGAGAGCCTGATTCCACCACGCTGCCTCACATATGTTCTCATGTTGGCATGATACTTGAGCATATCGTCGCTCTCGCAAACAATCCACTCAAGTTCATATTTTTAGAATTTTCTGTTTTTACACCCACCCAAACGTCTATCAAAGATGCACCTTTCAACATCATCATTGTGTGTGTGTGTGTGTGTGTGTGTGTGTGTATGTATGTGTTGTGTGTGTGTGTGTATGTATGTATGTGTGTGTGTGTGTGTGTGTGTGTGTGTGTGTGTGTGTGTGTGTGTGTGTGCGGAAAGATATCCAAACTACAGCTGAAACTAAGCTCCAGCGATACTCCTATCATACTTTCTAAGATAAGCCATTTTACAGTCTTGTTCACGATGCATATAAAAATGTGAAGCGTGCAGACAGAATGAGTTACTTCTCAGATCCAAGCCTTATGGAACTAGATACATCACGCGATTAGGTGAAGTTTTTACAATTTATAAGTATGGAATAATAAATGGTACGTTATACAAAAAAAAATGTGGCATCAATAGAAAATCTACTAATCTGACCCTATAGTGTGGACTTTTGGCCAATATTTCCGTTTGTAGATTGTGAGAAGTAACTCGTTTGTCGGCACGCTTCACAATTGTTAATTTCTTGTTCTTTATCAGCAACCGTTTGATTTTGTTTTTGTAAGTGTTTTACAGCACTTGCAACACAGGAAGGTCACTTACGTGCCGAAGATTAGAGGTATTGAAAGAGAGTAATGAACACAACTCAGAAGGAGGAGAGATGAGGACGATATAGTAGAAGATGTGGGATGATAGGAAAGAAGGAACAGACTACACGCACCCGCCAACCACCACTCAGGAACCGTTTTGAGATCCCAGCACTGCATACGACAGAAAACATTAGTCTCCTGACCCCGTTGCGTTTGCAAACATGTATCTTTTGTCTCGTTAGGGCAAAGAGGACCAAGGTACACACTGATATAAAATTGTGCCGTTGCTGAATCTCACAATATGAACGAACACATTTTAATCACACTTTTACAGGCAATGAGTCAGTGCACCGCATTTCAAGCAAACCCATCGATTAAATAAAAACAAAAACAGGTTTGTGAGGCAGCGTGGTGGAATCAGGCTCTTGTCAATTTTTGGGCATGTAGAGTTATTGGTATCATCTTACAGCTTGTTCAGTTGTCATTATTTGAATGAAAAAAATATCCATTTATCTTGAATACAAGTCGAGATATTTGCGAATGAAGGAGGTGGGGGTCACCTGTTTTCAGAGGTAAAATTAGTGAGAAAATGTCTGCCAAAGATTAGTTATTTCCTTAGCTTTAGAGTCCGTGGTAACTGAAAATTTACATTTTTTTGTGCCTTAAATCAACGTTTTTCAGAAAACTCCACACATAAATGCGTTCTTTAATGGGCATGAAACGTGTTGAGCCAAAAAAAAAAAATTTGATGAAAATTCACAAACCTGTGGAAAAATGCAAGTTTCTTCACTTTGATTATTTTGACGAGAGCCTGATTCCACCACGATGCCTCACATTTGTTCTTTCTGGCATTCTCTCTCTCTCTCTC
>NW_004797611.1:765103-769017 GCF_000002075.1 Aplysia californica
TAACAAAATTGGGATAATGTAAGTGCCCCTCTTCTGCAAATAATATGTCATGAACCGCTTCGGCAAATGGGTTAGAACCACTTTGACAAACGGATTAGCATAATTTCAACAAATGGATGCACCAACTTCGGCAAACGGATCGGGAAAGAGAGTTAAGAGTCTGAATTCGGATATTGTCTTATTGAGAATTACCCGATTATCCGGATATTTATCCCAATTTTGCCCACCTCTACTTGCAGAGAGACGCTATCTTAGGGGGTGTTCAGTGTTCAGGTGTGTAGCTCCAGTGTTCTCGCCAAAGCTGAGGGGAAGAGGTTTTAGCATGGTACGATGATGATGATGATGTTTTTTATTTCCTTAATGGGCCTGGCGGACTCCACGGGGAAATCTTCGAGCGAGAGAGAGGCTCTTTTTCGGCTCCATTGTCAATATGCTTAGCGGCACCTCTACTCGTCCAAATAACTTCATTCGAATTGCCATTGTTCCTGGACATTCAAACATATGTTTGACATCCTCCCTTTTATGGCTGCATCTTCGGCAACGTTGGCTGAGCTCTTCATTTACAAAGTTCTTATACCATCTCAAGTCTCCAATGATGGTCCGACCGCAGTCTCGCTCCCTCAACCTGATCCCAGCGATGATGATGGTGATGATGATAATAACGATAATGATAGTTGCATTTATATATCGCACATCCACGCTCTATCGCAAGCTCTGTGCGCTTTACAATCTTTAGTATGGGATGGGGTGGGATGATACGGTATGGTATGGTATAGTATGGGATGGTATGGTATGATATGATATGTTATGCATATGGTATGCATATCGCTGGTGGAGTGATGAAACCTCGAAACTCCAGAAAGGAAAAGTTTACAGGAGAGACAAAAACTAATTTATTCGTGAACAAAATGATCTTAAGGAACCAAAGTTGGTACAGATAAATGAAAACACCTTAGAAACGTGGTTATTACATTTAACAAAACGTTTCTATTGTTTATGTGGTTATGCTGAGGGATGCGAGGTTTCATTACAACATTTTTGTCGTGATGAAACCATGTAGTCAGCCGGCGGGAGGGTTGTGAGGTTTCATCAGGACAGAGTTTGAGGGTTGCAAGTTTTCACGTTGCTCATTTTGGTTGCAGTATGCGTCTGTTGTTTGAAACACCACAAAGTGATACAGATGTTTTTTTTCAAAACCAGTTAGTTTGGAGTTCGATTCCCGGCCAACTGAAGTCAAATAAATGTGTGTTACCAGCAGAATTTATGTTTGGATCCTCAAACGGATTGCAATTATGCAGTTTCTTTCACTATAATTTGCCAAGATTAGATCTGGTTACTTCCATTTTTACTAAAAAGCACAAATGAATAATAAATCGCTGCAATATGGTCTCTGTTTGCACTACAGGTGGTTCTCATAAATGATGTTAATTCAATCATAAGGAACAGTCATAAATGTTAATGGTATAAATTGTCATTAAGTGACGATGCATATTGGCGATAACGGATTTAAGCTCCTGTAGGCGATTGTACTTGGAGTGTTTGAGCTTAAAACGTTTTGTGTAGAGTGGTGTGGTAGGGGGACCCCAGGCGTGGTTCGTCCATAGAGCACGGTCGTGCAGTGCCTCCCAAATATTTTTAATATTCTATTTCGTAAAACACCCATACTAATAAAATAAAAGAAGCCAGAAACAAACACTAGCCAAATATCATATCAAAACAAGGTCCTCACTGGCGTCATAACTGTCATTTCTGTGTCTATAGTGCCGTAAAACATCTACAATGCCATGCCAAAGTCCACGCGCTTTACCTAAACATAATAGGATATTCAACAATGTAACTTGACCTATAAATCGCATTTGGGGATCTATCCCAAGCCAAGATGACACTCGTAGCGAGTTTGGCGGTACATTATTAGTAACAAGACGGCACATCTCAAATGTGCTCCTGCTGAATAGTGCCGAAACATAGCCCACAGTAGGCAGTCTAAAAATAAACGCGATAGACCGTACCCTATTCTTTGCCAATATTATGCGAGCCCCGGAGCAATCCAGCGGAGTTCTCACGTGTATTGTGATTGGTTCATTGTCTGTCTTGCCACTATTTTAAGTGATTGTGTGACCGTGAACCTGAGGGAGGTGAAAGTGACCGTCCTATGAGTTGTGCCTTTGAATGGTTTTGCTGTGGAGTGGTGAAGGTTATTACTTAAGTTTTCAGTTCCAATACAGGATGAACGAAACTGATGTTTAGCTAGTACTAGAAATCAAAAGCGACAAGTAAAAAGAATGAAAAATAAAAGCACGAGGTCCTACCTCACCAACCCAAAGATCCTAATATTGTACACCGTCTCATTTACATGTCCTTGACTGTCTTCAGCATGCGACAGCTTAATTGTGCACGTCCACTTTTTAGCCCTACGAGCCGCCCCTGGGTGAACCTCATGTTTCTTTGGAACGTCAGCCCATTCATCACTGAGGTGCAACTTGAACATGTTCATGTCTGGGGTGTACTTCACACACCTGACAACAGAACCACCCGTTTTTACTGCCTAGTCTTACTTATAGACTTGTCGTAGCTTCCACACTTAGAATAATCCTTGAGAAATGTGTGATCCAAATATTTTTTTGGATAAGTTTCTTGTTTTGCTTTTGCCATCCTGAAGAAATAGAGGTAGTCTAGGAGGACCTCGATGGGAGCGTTTCGAAGTGATCTCTCAATGGTTAAGTGCACACTGTCAATTTCCTCTTGTGTGTGTCAATAAAATGTTTATGTTCAATTGTGCTTCCATGTGTTGTTGCAAACAGGCTGAGAGAAACATTGGCTAGTGTGGCATTCCTGTCTTGGTAACCACAGCAGCAGTCGCTGTTGATGATGGTTTTCTGGAAGTCCAGATTTTCCTTCAGGAAATCCAATAGACATGAAGCAAAGTTATTTGCCATAACCCCCCTTTCTGCTTCATGACACACGTAAACAAGTAGTCTGACCTGTTGCAGCATCCAATAGCGTAAAGTTATGAACGGCGGGCTTTGTTTTGTAATATAAGGCTGATGCTAAAGATCCATTGAAAGTACGGCTGTTTTAGGTTCAATACTGCCGAGATTTTTGATGGCTTCATAATATGAATCTCGTTTCTTTTCCTTGCGCGCTGCCTCCTTTTCTAGAATGTGAGCATTCCAAAAATCCTCCAGCACATTGTCAACTTCACGGCTGATGCAAAGGTCGCACATATATATCTTTGTCATGAACTATGATGAACAGCGACAGGTTATTCTACTTGAATGCTTCATCGAGGGCGGGTCTTTTGAAAAGCCGCCTCCCGTCTACGGTGGTCTGGGCAGAATTGTGCATATAGTTTGTAGATATCTGAGTTGCTTTGATAATTATTGGTTCTAAAAGAAGAAGAAAAAGTATGACACAATGACACAAAAACCTACAGTGCTCGAACATCTGAACACGTCGTCTCCCACAATATATGAGAACTCGGTCACAGCAAGTGATAACGTTGACCTGATCACCTGTGTGTGTGTGTGTGTGTGTGTGTGTGTGTGTGTGTGTGAACACTTGCCGACATTGTTTCACCAGTCTGCCCCCCTCCCCTGCCCCAACCCTCCGCCTCACTCCAGTTTTTGTCCTCGTTGTTTAAAGTGATGACCAAGCATTTCGCAGTAATCACTCGTGAGAGCAGACTTTGATCTCTGGTGGTTAGGTCAAATGCACGTTGAAGTAACAAAATAACATTTTACAGGACGTTAAGTGAGTTGCAATTATTGAGAGCTTTGTTCGTATGGGGAGAATCCTTTCTTGGAAAGCATAGATCTACTATAAAAAGGAAAGTTATGAAACAAAATATGTATTAGCTTGGTGCACTACTGTTGTGTGTGTGTGGGGTTTTAAAAAAAATAGGGTTACTGCTATTT
>NW_004797611.1:772040-776983 GCF_000002075.1 Aplysia californica
TGAAACAAAATATGTATTAGCTTGGTGCACTACTGTTGTGTGTGTGTGGGGTTTTAAAAAAAATAGGGTTACTGCTATTTCTAGAGATGAAAGTGGTTTTCTTACAAAATTTGAGCAAACACGAGGACACGAACGCACGCACACACACACACACACACACACACACACACACACACACACACACACACACACACACACACACACACACACACACACACACACACACACACCACATTCGTTCACAAAAGACACCGTGCAGTCACAACAAAAGGTTATGACTGTGCGAAAAAGGTCTACGTTTTATGCTCTGTAATGGTGACGCCTGTTGCAAGAGAGACCAATGCTTTCCAGCAGGTTATTATGAGGGGCTCTCGTGGCCTAGAGGTTAAGGTGTTAGTCTCCCATTCAAAGGTCCCGGATTCGAATCCGGTAGCGACCGAAAAATTTTCTTCTCTAAAATTGTCTCCTTTCACCTCCTGTCCTGCTCTCTAGCAATGTTCTGTCGTCTGCTTTCGTCTCCACTTTCTGCCCCCACTCCCTCACCTCCTTTGCTCCCTCCTCTGAGCTGCTGGCTCTTTCTGCAGTGTTTCTACTACTACTTCTTGGCTCCTTCTTACTGCTGTCTTTCAGCTACACCCCTGATCTTCTGGTAGGAAAGATCTATACCTAGCCTTCTCAGACAAGGGCGAAAAATCTCACAGGGCCCGTGTGCAAGTTGCGGACGTTAAAGATCCCTTGGGGGTAGATAAGAGTGGGTTTCCGACGCCACTTGGGCAAAATTCAAAATGTCCTACCAACTGAAAAAGTTTAGTGTCCCTCGCGCTCACATGACCGTATGCAGTTGCGAGCGCCGTAAAACACTAACCAAAAAGAAAATTAATAGAAAAAAAAGGTTATTATGATGTTTGTAGGAGAGAGTCGAAGAATGTGATAATTTACTTACTTACTTTTACTTTACTTGTTTATCCTCTGGTACCGTTAAGCGTCGAGGGGAGATGCAGTTTTTCTGTGGTAGGTCAGCCGAGCAGCTCTTTCAATTGGGATGTTATAATTTCTCCTCAGGGTTTCCTTGACTACATCAATCCACCTTTTGTGCGTGGCCTTTTTGTTCCTTTACAGCCTACATGCTTGGTGTTTTAGGCTCTCGAAGCTGGCAGGTTAGGTGACATACGTACCTAACAGGTGGACAAACTTTTATTCTATGTATTTCTATGAAATGCAGGCAAGAATATTAATAATAATAATAATAATAATAATAATAATAATAATAATAATAATAATAATAATAATAATAATAATGATTATAATAATAATAATAGTAATAATAATAATAATAATAATAATAATAATAATAATAATAATAATAATAATAATAAATAGCATTTGTATAGCGCATATCCCAGCTCCACAGCAGACTCTATGCGCTTTACACTATATTATTACCCCAGCAGACTATAGCACACTCCGAAACATTCTCAGCTTCCCGGGAAGCATACAGTGCAAGCAGCCGATTAAGCGCTCAAACACTAACAAACTGACAAAATCTTTCACTGTCTATAGCCGGGTACCCATTCCCATCTGGGTGAAGTGAGGAAAATTCGTGTAAAGTGCCGTCAAGGACACAACGTCGGGCCCTTGACGGGATTCGAACCCAGGACCTTACGGTTGCGAGTCCGAGAGCCTAACAACTAGGCCACCGACACCGAATCAATGCCAATAGTTGCTCTTACTTAATGTCGTGGGTCTAGAAGTAGAAGAGAACTGCTCTACTAAGTGACATGTAGGCCGAAATAAAGATTTTTCAATGGTTATAATTTCCACCAAGGGACGCAACTTGTGTTAAAACATCAGAGCCGTAAGTTTAAAAATGACGGAGTTACAGCCCAATGAAAAATTATTCTATCTCCTACTTGAGAAAACTTTTTTTTTTAAATAGTAGAGGGTTTTACGGTGCTCGCAACTGCATAAGGTCATATGAGCGCCAAGGGGTGGGTGTCAACAGAGAAATCTTTACAGGGAATCAGACTTACTCTGCTCACCTCTCTAGCTCCAACAGCACAAGGTCTGCTTCGACTATCAAGGCACCCCGGAAATAGCAGGTCACAAGACAGTGACAAACATACAAAAGAAGTAGAGGAAAATGGCAATAGAAAGGATTAGGAAAGAAAAAGCAGCAGTTCCCTGTTGTAGATCAGGCACAGTTATGAGAGTGGCATGAATCATCCCATTTACAATTCTACTGTGCTTGAACGAGAAATGTCCCCCATTTGGGAATGGCCTAAAGACACTACAGTCAGTGGCACTGCCCCGGGGGGCGAAAACTTTGAGGAAAAGTTGTAATGTTGGGGTTAAAATACTTGTACCACATCTAGAAATTGCTAATGGTGGTAGAAAAAGAAAAAAACGATTGTAAGTGGGTAAGTTAGAATACTTTTCTTCTCAAATGGCTCAGCCAAAAACAAACGAAACTTTCTAAAGTACCGTACCGCTTTAGAATGGTTTTCCTCACACTTTTTGTTCAAAAAGAAGTATTTTAAGTGACACTTTGATTTAATTAGAATGGAAGAAATTGATTAGAAAACGATTTACAAAATGAACCCGTGTTTGTTGTTTTTCTACGCTACATGTGAGTTTCGGATCCTAGAATTGCGTTCTGTTGAAATGAGAAAGTTTTTTCCTTCTGTAAAATTTGCCACATGTCACTTGGATTGGAATAGCTGTCCGGTAGACCCGTGATGTGATAGGTGTTTGTATACAGTACCTTCACTGCTACGTGTTTATTACTTATTACATTATGTTTCATCATGTGGTCGCTATTAAGGACAAGCGGGCTAACCCAGATTTCGGGGGTTTCGAGAAATCTTGACCTACACCAAAAGTGGGCGTTGCCCTTCATATTGGAGAATTGTTTAAGAAACTGAACAAGGGGCAAAAACTTTACCTTCGATTTTCTCAAAACAGCATTTTTCGGGATAGCCTCCAAACAGCATTTTTCGGGATTTTTTGGAGACTAGTTTGGACTTTCCTTCTCCTTTGGCTATCACTATCATCTTTTACCATACTAGATCCCCATTCTCTGAAACTGAATATGGAATGTTGGAGGGTGTTCTGGTGTGGTATGTTCCTTTATTCTTGTAAAAACATCCTTCGTACTTATTATCTCTTTTTCTTTGTTTGTGTTTGTTATCACATGTAACAGTCCCATCTGATCTCTGGCAGTTATGTGACGTTGTTGTGTTGCAACTTCAAGTGCCGTAAAACTCTTACAAAAGGATAAAGAAGCTGCGCACAGCTAAGAAGTTCTTACCCGTTCAGGGGGCATCCTCATATCTCAGAAGAGGTTTTCTAGTTCTGCTGTTACAAGGCAGAACGACGTATCTGATAATAATGATAGATAACATTTGTATAGCGCAAATCCCCGTTCAACAGCATGCTCTATGCGCTTTACAACTATTATTACCCCAGCAGACCCTCTGAGAACACTCAAATACATTCTCGGCTTCCGCGGAAGCATACAGTGCAAGCTGCGGATTTCACGCGCTCAAACACTATCAAACTGACAAGATCGTTCACTGTCTATAGCCGGGTACCCATTTCCACCTGGGTGAAGTGAGGAAAATTTGTGCAAAGTGCCTTTCCCAAGCACACAACGTCGGGCCCCTGACGGGATTCGAACCCACGACCTTACGGTTGCGAGTCCGAGAGCGCAACCACTAGGCCACCGACGCTACTAAATACAATAAACTACAATATCCTTCTTGTGTCAGAAGCAGATCAACATACCCAGATCCTTAGCTTTAGTAAGAGTTTAGCGGCACTTGAAACACAATTAGGTCATATACGTGCCGGAATTTAGAGGTGTTACAAGAGAGTAACAAACACAAAAAAGAAGGAGAGATATTGCCGATATTATATAATGTCTAAGTCTAATACGAAAGAAGGAGCAGACCACACCAGAGCGTCTGCCAACCACCCCCGTATCTAGATCCGAAACAGAAGTTTCCAAAGTGACATAGATATCTAAGTACGTCCGTGTCTAATCTAAAAGATACAAGAGTCAAAAGTTTTTCTAACTATCACGACATGTGCGGTTACATCACTTTGACTTTTGACAGCAAAGGTCTCCATAGATATACATGTAGTAATTTTGCTATCTGTTATCTCAACTTCTCAGATAGATATAAATTAACGGACAGACAGAGAGACAGACAGACAGACAGACAGGCAGGCAGGCAGACAGGCAGGCAGGCAGGCAGGCAGGCAGGCAGATAGATAGATAGATAGATAGATAGATTGATAGACAGATAGACAGATAGACAGATAGATAGACAGACAGATAGATAGACAGATAGATAGATAGCAAATGCCCTATTCAACTAAACTGTTTAGCTCAGCCTGCGTTGCTCGCCCACTTCGCACTCTACGAAATTTATGAGCAAGAAAATTATTTTGATTAACGTCTTTGTTGCTTCACACTTACCAAGCTCTTCCGTGAGATTACAAAGCAGGTCTGGTTGTGAAGGAGTTCATTTTTATTCTCCCACTCCACCCCCACAACCCCGGAAAAAAACCACTTTAAAAAGATTTTTTAAAATATTGGATAGTTTTTTTGGGACAAATAGATGAATAAATGAATTAATAAATGAATTGATAAATAAATGAATAAATAAATGAATATATAATTAATAATTAAATAAATAAACAAACAAATAAACAAATAAATATAAATAAATACACACTGCACGTAGATGAAAGTAAAACTTAAAAAAAAGAAAACAGGGGGCGTTATCAAAAGTATATACACTAAAATACCTAAATGAGCAGTTATTTCCCTTCTACTTCATATGCAACAGACGTGGCAGTGTCGACCTCAACAACAACTGACTACTGACTGCCAACTTGTCTCGGTCCATTTCGGTAAAAGTAAATTTTGATCCCCCAAC
>NW_004797611.1:777083-777971 GCF_000002075.1 Aplysia californica
TTGAGGAAAAGTTGTAATGTTGGGGTTAAAATACTTGTACCACATCTAGAAATTGCTAATGGTGGTAGAAAAAGAAAAAAACGATTGTAAGTGGGTAAGTTAGCATACTTTTCTTCTCAAATGGCTCAGCCAAAAACAAACGAAACTTTTCTAAGTACCGTACCGCTTTAGAATGGTTTTCCTCACACTTTTTGTTCAAAAAGAAGTATTTTAAGTGACACTTTGTTTGATTTAATTAGAATGGAAGAAATTGATTAGAAAACGATTTACAAAATGAACCCGTGTTTGTTGTTTTTCTACGCTACATGTGAGTTTCGGATCCTAGAATTGCGTTCTGTTGAAATGAGAAAGTTTTTTCCTTCTGTAAAATTTGCCACGTGTCACTTGGATTGGAATAGCTGTCCGGTAGACCCGTGATGTGATAGGTGTTTGTATACAGTACCTTGACTGCTACGTGTTTATTACTTATTACATTATGTTTCATCATGTGGTCGCTATTAAGGACAAGCGGGCTAACCCAGATTTTGGAGGTTCCAGAAATCTTGACCTACACCAAAAGTGGGCGTTGCCCTTCATATTGGAGAATTGTTTGGTTATAGAGATAACTTTCCTTGTCTTTTTAAAAAAACTGAACAAGGGGCAAAAACTTTACCTTCGATTTTCTCAAAACAGCATTTTTCGGGATAGCCTCCTTGTGCATAAGTAAAAGCGACCATTTTATTGAGACTAGTTTGGACTTTCCTTCTCCTTTGGCTATCACTATCATCTTTTACCATACTAGATCCCCATTCTCTGAAACTGAATATGGAATGTTGGAGGGTGTTCTGGTGTGGTATGTTCCTTTATTCTTGTAAAAACATCCTTCGTACTTATTATCTCTTTTTCTTT
>NW_004797611.1:778526-779572 GCF_000002075.1 Aplysia californica
AAAATGAAAAAAAAAACAAGCAAAATTATGTATTCCCTACAAATTCCAATACTAAACCCGCATTTGTAATAGGCAATGTGTTTTCTGTCATTTAATTTTAGCCGTGGGTGGTTGGCGGGCGCTCTGGTGTTATTTTTTTTCCTTCTTTCCTATCGAACATCTGATTCTGTCGTCCTTTTCTCTCTTAGTGGCGTCGGTAGCCAAGTGGTTTGGATACCAAACCCTTATTCACAATCGTGAGATTGCGGGTTCGGGCGACATTGTGTCCTTGAGAAAGACACTTAACACACATTTACCATTTGGCTCGGTCTTCTGGGAGATGGACGTATAGCTCGGAGGTCCCGCCTCTTAAATAAGATAATAGTGTTGATAGCATAGGGGCGTTAAATCTAGATCTAAACCATTTCACCATATATTTTATTCCTTCTTTGTCTTTTTTTAAATCGTTACTCTCTTGTAACATCTCTTATCTTCGGCGCGTATATGACCTAATTGGCTTGCAAGTTCCAGTAAAAAAAAAGAATGTCTAAAACAACGCTGTTTAGCCCCCCAAACCTCAAAAGGGTCCAATATGATTCACATCATTTTGGAGAATACATTAGCTCTGCAAACACAGGACCATGCTCTCGGCATTCTTTGTCGGAGGGCTCAGCCAAATGTATTTTTACAGGTGCGTAATGCTCTCAGCTGCACTCTTCAAAAGTTGTGATAGATGAAGTTGTGATATTAAGCCTCCATATGAAAATTTCTTCCTCCTATAGATAGAGGTCTGGACTATTATTTAAAGACACATAACAAAAAATGTGCACTTTTCTGGAATCTTCTACACAAGTAAAACATCTCCGTGACAGTTGTACACGGAAGTTCGTCATCTGACTAATTTTGCACATGATTAATTCTGCACGTTGTTCATGATGTTCATTTCTGACAAACCTTCTCTAGGAACGCAACGAGAATCGCTATTGTTCCAGAATTGTGTGCGTGCGCGCACGCGCGGGCACACTCACACACACACACACACACACACACACACGCTTATATATATA
>NW_004797611.1:779672-785561 GCF_000002075.1 Aplysia californica
AGTGACATGAATCATCCCATTTACAATTCTACTGTGCTTGAACGAGAAATGTCCCCCATTTGGGAATGGCCTAAAGACACTACAGTCAGTGGCACTGCCCCGGGGGGCGAAAACCATTTTGAGGAAAAGTTGTAATGTTGGGGTTAAAATACTTGTACCACATCTAGAAATTGCTAATGGTGGTAGAAAAAGAAAAAAACGATTGTAAGTGGGTAAGTTAGCATACTTTTCTTCTCAAATGGCTCAGCCAAAAACAAACGAAACTTTTCTAAGTACCGTACCGCTTTAGAATGGTTTTCCTCACACTTTTTGTTCAAAAAGAAGTATTTTAAGTGACACTTTGATTTAATTAGAATGGAAGAAATTGATTAGAAAACGATTTACAAAATGAACCCGTGTTTGTTGTTTTTCTACGCTACATGTGAGTTTCGGATCCTAGAATTGCGTTCTGTTGAAATGAGAAAGTTTTTTCCTTCTGTAAAATTTGCCACGTGTCACTTGGATTGGAATAGCTGTCCGGTAGACCCGTGATGTGATAGGTGTTTGTATACAGTACCTTGACTGCTACGTGTTTATTACTTATTACATTATGTTTCATCATGTGGTCGCTATTAAGGACAAGCGGGCTAACCCAGATTTCGGGGGTTTCGAGAAATCTTGACCTACACCAAAAGTGGGCGTTGCCCTTCATATTGGAGAATTGTTTGGTTAGAGAGATAACTTTCCTTGTCTTTTTAAAGAAACTGAACAAGGGGCAAAAACTTTACCTTCGATTTTCTCAAAACAGCATTTTTCGGGATAGCCTCCTTGTGCATAAGTAAAAGCGACCATTTTTGGAGACTAGTTTGGACTTTCCTTCTCCTTTGGCTATCACTATCATCTTTTACCATACTAGATCCCCATTCTCTGAAACTGAATATGGAATGTTGGAGGGTGTTCTGGTGTGGTATGTTCCTTTATTCTTGTAAAAACATCCTTCGTACTTATTATCTCTTTTTCTTTTTTTGTGTTTGTTGCTCACATGTAACAGTCACATCTGATCTCTGGCAGTTATGTGACGGTGTTGTGTTGTAACTTCAAGTGCCGTAAAACTCTTACAAAAGGATAAAGAAGCTGCGCACAGCTAAGAAGTTCTTACCCGTTCAGGGGGCATCCTCATATCTCAGAAGAGGTTTTCTAGTTCTGCTGTTACAAGGCAGAACGACGTATCTGATAATAATGATAGATAACATTTGTATAGCGCAAATCCCCGCTCAACAGCAAGCTCCATGCGCTTTATAATCTGTACTATTACCCCAGCAGACCTGAAAGCATTCTGAATCAACCTCAACTTCCTAGGAAGGATACAGTGCAAGCAGCCATTTATAGGCGCTAAAACGCTAACATACTGACAAGATCTTTCGCTGTCTATGGCCGGGTACCCATTCTCACCTGGGTGAAGTGAGGAAAATTTGTGTAAAGTGCCTTTCCCAAGGACACAACGTCGGGCCCGTGGCTCGAACCCCCAAACACGCAACCTCATGATTACGAGTCCGGTAGCCTAACCACTGGGCCACCGACGCCACTGATAAAAATGTGTTGTTGTTTTTTGGAGCTATTTGTGGAGCAGCGTGGTGGAATCAGGCTCTCGTCAATTTTGGGGCAGGTAGAGTTATTGATATAATCTCCAAGCTTGTTCACTTATCTTTATTTGGATGAAAAAAAATCCATTTATTTTGAATACAAGTCGAGATATTGGCGAATGAATGAGGTGGGGGTCACCTGTTTTCAGAGGTGAAATTAGTGAGAAAATGGCCGCCAAAGATTAGTTATTTCCGCAACTTAAGAGTCCGTGGTAACTGAAAATTTACATTTTTTGTGCCTTAAATCAACGTTTTGCAGAAAAATCCTCGGAGAAATGAGTTCTTTAAAGGGCTTGAAAGATGTTGAGCCAAAAAACAAAAATTTGATAAAAATGCAGAAACCTGCAGAAAAATGCAAGTTTCTTCACTTTGATTATTTTGACGAGAGCCTGATGCCACCACGCTGCCTCACATTTGTTTGTTACATCAGTCTTGTCAATATCCTTCTTGTGTCAGAAGCAGATCAACATACCCAGATCCTTAATTTTAGTAAGAGTTTAGCGGCACTTGAAACAGAATTAGGTCATATACGTGCCGGAATTTAGAGGTGTTACAAGAGAGTAACAAACACAAAAAAGAAGGAGAGATAGATGACGATAGTATATAATGTCTAATACGAAAGAAGGAGCAAACCACACTAGAGCGTCCGCCAACCACCTACGTACATAGATCCGAAACAGTAGTTTCTAAAGTGACATAGATATCTAAGTACGTTCGTGTCTAATCTAAAAGATACAAGAGTCAAACGTTTTTCTAACTATCACGACATGTGCGGTTACATCACACTGACTTTTGACAGCAAAGGTCTCCATAGATATAGTAATTTTGCTATCTGTTATCTCAACTTCTCAGATAGAGAAATAAACGGACAGACAGAGAGACAGACAGAGAGACAGACAGAGAGACAGACAGAGAGACAGACAGAGAGACAGACAGACAGACAGACAGACAGGCAGGCAGGCAGGCAGGCAGGCAGACAGACAGACAGGCAGGCAGGCAGGCAGGCAGGCAGGCAGGCAGGCAGACAGACAGACAGACAGACAGACAGACAGACAGACAGATAGATAGATAGATAGATAGATAGATAGATAGATAGATAAATAGCAAATGCCCTGTTCAACTAAACCGTTTAGCTCAGCCTGCGTTGCTCGCCCACTTCGCACTCTACGAAATTTATGAGCAAGAAAATTATTTTGATTAACGTCTTTGTTGCTTCACACTAACCAAGCTCTTCCGTGAGATTACAAAGCAGGTCTGGTTGTGAAGGAGTTCATTTTTATTCTCCCACTCCACCCTCACCACCCCGGAAAAAAACAACTTAAAATAGATTTTTTAAAATATTGGATAATTTTTAAAAATAAATAAATGAATTAATAAATGGATTAATAAATGAATACATAAATAAATGAATAAATAAATGAATAAATAAATGAATACATAAATAAACAAATAAATAAACAAATAAACATAAATAAACACACACTGCACGTAGATGAAAGTAAAAGTTAAAAAAAAGAAAACAGGGGGCATTATCAATGTATATACACTAAAATACCTAAATGAGCAGTTATTTCCCTTCTACTTCATATGCAACAACAGACGTGGCAGTGTCGACCTCATCAACAACTGACTGCCAACTTGTCTCGGTCCATTTCGGTAAAGGTAAATTTTGATCCCCCAACCCCCCCTCCATCCCGATTCAAACAAAACAATAATAATAATAATAATAATAATAATAATAATAATAATAATAATAATAATAATAATAATAATAATAATAAAATGACGTTCAAATCAATGACAAGCAAAAACAGCAGCAATGAGATCAATCTTTAATAATTCCATGATAGGCAGTAAATAACTGATCACGACCATTATTTTTCACTCTAAAAAAACAAAACTGTATCTAGTCAGCGCACAAGCCTGTCTGTCTTCATCCGGTTTGTCACGTGACTCGAACGCACTTTGAGAATCACGTGACTCTTCCAGGATACGTCAGAGATGATCTCCTGTGGCCAGGTTTCAGATCCGTCCCGTCATAGCGACAACAGCCCTGTGCAATGTCTTCACAGTTTCTAGTAAGTTTTTTAAACCGCATTTGCAACACAATAAAGTCATATAAGTGCCGAAGAATAGCTAGATGTGTTACAAGAGAGTAACATACACAAAAAAGAGGAGTAGAGATGAGGGCGACAGATATTTCATAGGAAAGAAAAAGGAAACTACACCAGAGCACCCGCCAACCACCAACTTTCACATTTTTGTAGGGGAAATATGTCTCAGTGATTTGTGGAATAAATGTAGACTTCAAAACACCATCAGAAAATAATATTATTATATAGATGGGAGAGAGAGAGAGAGAGAGAGAGAGAGAGAGAGAGAGAGAGAGAGAGAGAGAGAGAGAGAGAGAGAGAGAGAGAGAGAGAGTTAGAGAGAGATAGAGGGAGAGAGAGAGAGATAGAGAAAGAGGAAAAAGAAGAAGAAGAAGAAGAAGAAGAAGAAGAAGAAGAAGAAGAAGAAGAAGAAGAAGAAGAAGAAGAAGAAGAAGAAGAAGAAGAAGAAAGAAAGTCTCCCGATCTCTAAGACTCTTCGTCAGCAGCCTCCTCCCTCTTCTTGATCTCACCGTCCAGATCCTTTAGGATCTTCCCCACTTCTCGTCTCTGGGCCGCTAAGTCTTCCACTGGAGACAGAAGAGCGATGAACAACTTCTTGAGGTCAATGGGTTCCACCATGGCCCGGAACCTGAACAGAGGTACCCCGTCTGGTGAAACGAGGAATTTCTCAAAGTTCCACTCGACGTCCGAGGCCTTGATTGGTTCCCAGAAGTTTTCGCGCGGGTGGAATTCCGCGGTTCTAGGTTGGGGGCATGATGCCTGGCGGGGAAAAAATAAATTAAATTGTTAATTAGGACGTCAGGTATATCATCATCATCGTCATGATCCAGAGCCGAATCTGCGACAGACATTGACGATCATGGTTCTCCATTCATTCCTTTGCTCGGATGCTCTTAAAAAAGCTACGTTTCCCTGATCTTTCCCTGTTATCCATTTGTTTAGGTTCCCTAAGTATGTTGTTCTGGACCTACCCCTGCCTCGTTTGCCTTCAATTTTGCCAGTGAGAGCTAAATGTTGAAGACCCTTATGTCTATTTAGGAGGCCCAAAAAATGCTGGTTTATAACACAGCCAAAAAAAAAAAAGTTTTGAACAATCTGTTCGCATGTTACTCTCTTGTAAACATCCGTACGTCGTGTTTTACTATCGTATCCAGACGACGTGGGGAACTCTGTACCACCACTTTCCAAAGAGGAAATTTACTCGTTAATCCGATCCGTGCGCTTTGCATAGCAGTCTGTCAAAATGACGTTTAGAGAAATACTGAAAGTTTCAAAGAGATCTTCGTACTAGAAGTATTCTAAAATGTGAAGAATACAACTCCGGGGGTACAAAATGACCCCAGGGCGTACGGATAGGTTTAAATCTTCGGTACTTATATGGCCTTTTTGTGCTGCGACTGCCGTAAAACCCCTTATCAAAACTTTTCAAAGGCTGAAAGATGGCAAAAAGTGGTGGCATAGATCAAGGCTAAACAAGGAGTGGCGTTTGGGGTCTACTGGTTAGGCTGTTGGGCTCGCAACCATTAAGTCGTGGGTTTGAAAATGATCAGGTAATTGGGGGGAAAATGACACTTTACACGAGTGGTCCCTACTTAAACCCAGGTGAGGATGGGTTCCCGGTTACAGACAGCGGAAAATCTTGTCAATCTGTTAGTATTTTGTGGTTGCTTTTTTCGTAAGAGTTTTACGGCAATAGCAACACAATTAGGTCATATAAATGCTGAAGATTAGAGGTGTTACAAGGGAGTAACAAATACAAAAAAGACGGAGGGGAGATAAGGACGAAAGACTTTTGATATGAAAGAAGGAGCAAACCACACTAGAGCACCCGCCAACCAACCTCTCTGTTAGTTTTGAACGCTTAATTGGCTGTCTTGGAGCCGAAAATGCTTTGGGTCTGCTTGGGGTAATAAATATTAGACTATAAACCGAATAGAGCCTGTTGTTGAGCGGGGTGTGAGCTGTACAAATGCTTATTATCATTATTATTATTATTATTATTTTTTTTTTTTTTTATTTTATTTATTTTATTTATTTATTTTTTTTATTGTTATTTTTAAAAAATGACTATTATAATATTTATTATACGAATTATTATTATTACTATTACTATACTATTATTATTATTATTATTATTATTATTATTATTATTG
>NW_004797611.1:785698-787049 GCF_000002075.1 Aplysia californica
ACACACACACTTTGTTTTTCCAAGGTGGCGAGTCCAATCGATCGTATAGTGCCACACTGATAGCTTTTGACTCTCGATGACTTTGAAGGAAAATCTGGCTTGCCCCTGACTGAATCAAACGAATTCGATTGGCAGTGTGCATTCGATGTTCTCCATAATACATTGTACTCGTATTACACCATGGCGGTCGTTTCTGTAAAGTGGATGAAACGAGATTCCGAATTCTTTTTTGTTTGTTTTTGTTTTGTTATTATAGTAGAGGATTTTACGGGGCTCGCAACTGCATAAGGTCATATGAGCGCCATCCGAATTCTTTTGTTGAGAATGCTGTCTCTGGTTTTGGATTATTATTATTATTTATTTTTTTTGTATGGCAGGGGATGGGGGTCACAACAACACAACAACTGCAGCAACAAGCAACACAGCTGTGACTGACAGAACTAATTTCTGCCTGTACATACTTTTGCAGCTTCATTTGCTGCTACTGCAGCTACAGCAACAACGAAAACAACCCCAACAACAACAACAACAACAACAACAATAACAACGAAAACAGCATCAACAACAACAACAACAACAACAACAACAACACTAGCTTTAAATTGATCAAAAGTTACCTGCTGCCCTTGACCATCGTCTGTTGCATCTCTCGCCATTGTTCTCGTTCGGCGCAAAGGACGCGCGGTCTGGAACTGAAAGTAAGCAGTAGGTTTTTAGAGTCAGACGCTCGAATGAATAACATCTCTAACCTTCTGCACTTACATGACCAATTTGCGTTGCAAGTGCGGTAAAATTCTTATTAAAAACTAAACTAAAAAGAATCAGACAAAAGCATGGTGTGGCTAAGGCTAAGCGAGCGGAATGAATTCCTTTTGGACCACACTAACTGCAAATGTTCTTCTGTATCACTAAAAGATGGGTTCCTTTTGACCAGTAATGTTCATCGATTTTTTGCTTCAATTTTGGAATCGATTTCTCCTCTTTCTTTCGTGGATTTGACCTCCTTTTCGGAGGGTGAAACTCAGGCCAGACCAATGAATATGGAACTGTCGTGACTTGACGTTTGCCTGGTGGTTCAGTCCATGCCGGCTTTAAGCACGGTCATCGGGAGAAAGCATAAGCGTGCTTAAATCCGAAGCGTGCTTGAGTGCGAAGTAGACATAATCCAGAGATTTTCAGGTAGAAAATTCCCCGTGCTATTTCCCTTTGTTTGTAAGTAGGCCTATTGCGGTCCCGCAAAAGTGTGCACTGGTATTCTTACCCGGTAGTTTTTGTTTGCTTGTTTGTTTTTGTTTTGTGGTCGAATGGGAAATGAAAACTTAATTTAGACGGCCAGTCACGATACAGTACA
>NW_004797611.1:787149-788665 GCF_000002075.1 Aplysia californica
TATTAAAATAAACTTTAAGATAGAAAGAGACAAACAAACCAACAAAGAAAGAAAGAAACAAACAAACAAACAAATAAATGCCCACCTTGAGGTACGCGTAGAGAGGAATCTCATCTGGTCCGTTCACATCACACTTAAGCATCATGTGCATGTCCGGGTGGGGTTCGAACCCTCCCCCTGGTCGAACGTAGCGTAAACCGTTAAGTATCTCTGTGGCGTTGTCTCCCGGTTCCTGATGTCCGAATTGGTTACTGGGGAATCCCACAATGCTAAACTGGGACGCGGGAATGTTTCTGAGCAGTGCGTTCATTTGGCGGTATTGCTGAGTGTAACCTGAAAAAAATATAATATTTAAAACAGTGATCAGCGAGAAAGAAAGAATGATCTTAGCTGATTTAGTTTTAGTTTTAGTAAGAGTTTTATGGCACTGGCAACACAATAAGGTCATATAAGTGCCAAAGATTAGAGGCGTTACAAGAGAGTAACGAACAGAAAAAAGAAGGAGGAGAGATAAGGACGATAGATGTTTGATAGGAAAGAAGGAGCAAACCACATTAGAGCACCCGCCAACCACCCACGATCTTAGGTGATACGAGTATTGAATTGAAGGGGTATTGAATGTTAGAACTGGGATCTTAGGAAGACGGGAGTGCTTCTTCGCCCCTCTTCATGAAGTCTTACAATTTTGATAGAGAAGAAAAAAACATTTTGATTTCTGACCTCATGGTCTTAGTTACTCAAAACGTCCGAAAATGTCAGATGGAACTATGTAATTCTGAGGTCGCCATGTGTGCTTGAGTTTCTGTGTCAGCGTATGAGCACACACTGAACTACACAGGCGCGAGTCAACAAGGCAACCGTATGTGTGCATGTCACGCAGCATCTATTCGGAGACGTCTCCGACGGGATATAGACCAATCAAAATGCTTTGTGCCTCTAGACCAAGTATAATATCTGGGGGGTTACATAGGGGCATGCCCCCCCCCCCCCTGTTTAAACCCATAATTTGATATTTTGCAGTTAGCTTTGAAATTTCTTGAAAATAATTGATTTGCGACAGTTGAAGTGGCTACATGCGTGATCTTCAGCAAACGATACGCATTTTGACCCCCCAAAGCAATGCATCTGTGTGCGGGAGTACGTCTCCGAATAGTTCCTATGGGTTTTCGCCAGAGACGTCTCCGAATATCTGCTGCCTGCATGCCACGCTCTCTTTTGTCACCTCGCGGGCCATGACAGGCAGTTCCGGTCATCTTTCGGCCACTGGTGGATGCTAAGAACTGGTGAGCAGGATGAGGCGGGGAGGGGGGGGATTAATGGGGTTGTTGAAAGGGGAGGGGTGATGATGGGGGTTAAGGGCTGAGAGGGGATATACAGGGCCATTGAGTCGACACCGCAGTAACAACAGTGAGTGGACTTTGTTGAATAATGTAGAACAAAGCGAGGGGGGGGTATATAATAGAAGGAAGGGTGTAATGGTGGCAGAGAGAGTAAGAGAGAGAGAGAGAGAGAGAGA
>NW_004797611.1:788765-791156 GCF_000002075.1 Aplysia californica
TTGCGGTCCCGCAAAAGTGTGCACTGGTATTCTTACCCGGTAGTTTTTGTTTGCTTGTTTGTTTTTGTTTTGTGGTCGAATGGGAAATGAAAACTTAATTTAGACGGCCAGTCACGATACAGTACACTAGGCCTACACGCTGCCTGTGCGTACCACTGCCCGCTGTGCCACATTCATACCGCCGCCTTCATCCCACCTCGCGCGTGATACACAATCAGGATTAATGGATAGCGAGGGTCAAAGGTGAAATCGCAGCCAGCTGCCCTTTCTCGTCTCACCGACTCTCTTTGTATTTTTAAGTCTGTGTGTAACTTTGCCCTAGGCTAGATCATATGTCCCCGCGCGCGGCTGTGTGCATCTCTCTGCCTTCCTCTCCGCCCGTGTGAGTGTGTGTCTCCATCATTGGCATCACTTGCGTTCTCTGTGTTACTCTTAACACACTCCACTGCTGCAGTGTAGACTGTGTTCGAACTTCGATGGGTCATCGTGAATGTATTGACTGTCTTGTTGTAATGAAGCGTGCCTAAAGCCGAAGTTACCGTGCTTAAAGGCGTGTAATTTATATAGCAAAAATTCGGTAAGAGCCGTTTAGCGTGGTTAAGCCCGAAACGTGCTTTAAGCCGGCGTGCTTATAGCCGGCACGGACAGTACTGGTGGCACCATTGAGGTGATACATGGCCCTCTTACCAGTCGTGGACGGTTCCAAGTTGCAGATTGCCTATTTATACATGTAAAAGCAACGAATAGCAGGAATCGAGTCCGAACCCAATTACTTTCTACCTATAGAGTCTACATAACAAGAAGGGCCACTCCTCTCTTTGAGCCAATTAAAAAAGTGTCCTCAAAATTCGGTGGCGCCCTCTTCGCAAATGCGCACCCTTTGCGAACAGAGTTACCCTACTTGTGTTAAAAAAATCAAAGTGAAACTAGATCTGACAAGTTTTTGAATAAATAAGAATTCAAATTTCGGAATAACGCTTTTTTACAATGGTTACGCTGACAAAAAACCTCTTCCGGAGAAAGGGGCGACTGTTTTCCTTAGTTTAATTTGACTTTAGAATATGAGGCGAGAGGTCATTAAAAAAAAATTTTAACCCCTAAAACTCTGCACTGAACGAACCCGAACAGCTGATGAACTGCAGTCGATCTGCGCACGCAAGGAGGTGCTATTCCTATTCTTCTTCTGGAGAAACGAAAGAGAGCTTCAAAACAGACTGCAGCGCCATCTGAAGCAAAGAGCGAACTTCCGGCGGACACTTTTTTGGCTGAGTGGACCATCTTGTTATGTACTATCTTTTCTTCTACGTATGTGATTTCTTCAGGAAAGCCCATGATTTCTTCTTGTGGTTCCGACCCCTAGACATAATTACTGGGTTACTTCCGGAGATCTATGGTTGCTTCAGATAAGTCCAACACCTAACCAGTAACCCGTAACTTGGTCGGCTCTGAACAGCTCCAGGATTCAGGATAATTATAATCTCGATTTAGGAACACGACGAGGCACCAACAATTTTTTAATTAAAAAATAAATTCGGCACAAATAATAATATTAATAATAATAATAATAACAATAATAATGATTAATAATAATAATAATAATAATAATAATAATAATAATAACAAAAATAATAATTATACAAAACAAAACAAAGTAACTGATAGTGATAACCGTTGGCTTACATAATAGGAATCGATATTTTTCTTCCACAGCATTAATAGCGAGAATCGGTTCCGGAATTGATTCTTCACCCAGTTCTAAAACTCACCATCTGACAGCTTCAGCTTTCACAACTACATAGCTCAGCACAGAATGAATGTACTACATTATGTAGCCTACATTTGATTTACACTACAATTATGTACAATTATATTATGTACACATACAGTTTCATGGTAGTATTTGGTACACAGGGTTGGGTTGATTTAAATCAAGTTGATTTAAATCAGCTGATTTTTAAAGTTTAAATCAATTTGATTTTTAAAATAAAAATCAGTGATTTAAATCACTTTTTAAAATATTTATTTTTATTCAGTTTTTACACATTTCAACATTCAGAATTCCTTTCCTTGGTTTCATAAAACAGATATAAGGTTTAGTAGACTAATATATTCATGCTTAAAAGTCTGCTTTCCCCCCTTTCACAGTAAAATAATACAGATTCAAATTACTTTTTTTTTCCATAATTGAAATCAGAGCTGGGTTGATTTAAATCAGTTGGGTTTTATTATTTTAATCTACTTGATTTTTAAAATAAAAATCAGTGATTTAAATCACTTTTTAAAAAAATGTATTCAGTTTGTACATATATTTAAACATTCAGAATTCCTTTCCTTGGTTTTATTAAACTTAAACAATATAAGGTTTAGTAGACTAATATAATCATGCTTAAA
>NW_004797611.1:791543-792891 GCF_000002075.1 Aplysia californica
ACAAGCGCGCGCACACACACACTGTAATAAAAATGCAAGTTTATCTACGCATAATTACCCCCCTCCCCCTTCCTTTTAGACTGACATTTTCTTCATTTTTGTAGCCATAATTCACTGATATAGATCTAGCGGATTAAGGCTTTCTAAAATTGCAGTTGCTTAAATTAATCATTAGTTAAAATAAAGACAATGCATTTTGCTCTAAAAGAACTTACTTTTAGCCACCAAAAAATCCCAAACTGTGTCGACATTTAAAAAAAATAAAATATTATCCGATTTAAATTTTAAAAATCTTGATTTAAATTTAAAAAATCGATTTTTTAAATTTTTATTTAAAAAAAAAATATCACCAACCCTGATGGTACACTTTTGCATCGGTCTGGCTTTTATTTTTATAAAAAATGGTGGAAAAAATATCCATATCCCATGTCCTATTAGTTTTACATGTATTTTTAAATTTTAGTCTAGTTAAGTTGTACTAATTTATCTGGAGCATATTTTTGTTCACTTTGTGAACGTCTGCTGTGATCTGCTGTGCACTGTTGAGGCTTCATGTTACCAGTGACTAAAAAAAAAAAAGTGGTATAATCCTAATTCAAAAAACGCCCCATTTTGTGGTTCGAACCAGCGACATCCACACACTGTAGCCCAGCATTTTTATTCTATGTCAAGTAAAAGTGAAAAGTCAGAAATAAAACAAACCAAGTAAGTGTAGGTATTTTAAGTATATGTACTTACCAGTGATCTGTTCCTCCGCGGTTGGCTCACTGTCCAATACCTTCTCGCTTGATTAAAAAAGCGGAAGTTTTGGATATCGGTACTCCTTGTCAATGTCATGGCAGGTGCCTGAAGAATACAAAACACGAGACTGCAGTGAACAGGCGTTCGATCTTACTTATCCTGAGATCAGGGGTGTGACTGAAAGACAGCAGTAAGAAGGAGCCAAAGAGTAGCAAAAGAAAGACTACAGAGTCAGGAGCCCAGAGGAGGGGGGCTATGGGGAGGGGGCAGGGGGCAGAAGGAGATGAAAGCAGACGAGAGAGCATGGTAAGAAAGCAGGAAAGGAGATGAAAGGAGAAAATCTTAGAGAAGAACATTTTCCGCCGCTGTCAGGTTTCGAACCTGGATTGACTTATTTGAATGAGGCAAACACCGTAACCTCTCGATCGTGAGAGCCCCCAACCAATGGGTTAGGAAAAGTGGCTTGCTTTAGCACCCACTGCGCCTGCACATTATAAAGAATGTTATCAATTAAGTACAATTAATTTACTTTTTGCAAAAGTCCGTTTGTCACGCTTTCTCCTATACCGCAATTCTTATCTTTAAAAAAATATAGGCTAGGTCTAAT
>NW_004797611.1:794838-795977 GCF_000002075.1 Aplysia californica
AATAATAATAATAATGAACTAATATGAAAGGAATAAGAATGAACTAAATAAGAACAATGATAGGCCTACTTCTTCTGTTTTATTTTCTGATCAAATTCAACATAAGAAGCATGAATCCATGATGAAACCTCTTTTGTCGCTTCCCTTGCATATTAAGCTCAATGTATATCTCAATCTTTTAAATTTTTCAAGGTCCATTTTACAAACAAACTAACAAACAAACAACCCCCCCCCCAAAAAAAAAAAAAAAAAAAACCCACCCACAAAACAACAACCATAACTCAAAAAATACATTTTCGGAAAACGGCTCTTTTAGCATTTTTACCTCAGTCAAATAATGCGTTTAAATGGGTTTAAGGATTCTGATTGCAGAAAATCATTTCCAAAATACTTTCATGAATCAGCCAATAAAATGACATGTGAAGGTATTTTGTCTGTGGAAGCATCGCAACTCTCCCCCTAAAAATCATCGCAACTCTCCCCCTAAACATCATCGCAACTCTCCCCCTAAACATCATCGCAACTCTCCCCCTAAACATCATCGCAACTCTCCCCCTAAACATCATCGCAAAATATGGAAACACAAAAACATATTCCTCCCGATAAGCTAAAAAAACCTTTTTGGTCTTTTTTCCTAGCCAAACTCAGCATCGATGCAAAGTGGAAAAATAACTGGTAGACTAGGCCTACAAAAAAAACCAAACAAACAAAAACACCAACAAACAAACAAAAAAACAACAACAACAACCCCCCCCCCCCAAAAAAAAAGGAAAAAAATTGGTCTCGCTTTCTCTCGATATAGATCTAGATTATCCCTTATCTCCTGAGTTTCTCGGAGTCTAAAGTTAGATAGAGACGTAGATCTAACTGGGTTGCCTCTCTAGATCGTTTTTCTTGCTCTCTATTGGTCTGTCCCTCCCTCTAGTGATGTAGATCTATAGCACTGTCCCCAGTTTCCTTCTTTCTTTCTTTCTTTTTTTTCAATTTTCTTTTTTTTTCATCATTATGTTTCCGATAGAGACACTGGGGCGCAAGAGCAAACAATCTGGTTTATATATTAAACCACACTATCCGAATCCACATACTGTTGTTTTGTGACAAGAAGAAGAAGAAGAAGAAGAAGAAGGAGGAGGAGGAGG
>NW_004797611.1:798170-799912 GCF_000002075.1 Aplysia californica
TATATATATATATAAAGATCAATCAGTCCTTGGTTTTCCATTGCGGCCCCACCAGTGTGAAGTCTCTGATCTGATACATTGTAATATAACGCCCCTTTTCCTCAACGATTGGACTCATGAAGTTGACTTTACAATATACGTGTTTTAAATTAACATAATGGGTGTTGAACAAACAGAAAAAAGATGACAATTTTGTTTTGTTTGTTCGACAGAAAGGGGAAAAATTTAGAGCGTTTTGCTTTTTTGAGTCAAGCAACAAGGCAAACTTACGTCGATCCTAATAATGGGAAAAGTGCAAAACCTTCACAGAGACGCCAGGTGTTTCGTTAGCCATGCTATCAGTTGCATATCTATTTCGATGAAGTTTAAACTTATGACCCCATATTGTGATCTTTGACCACTTTTTTTCGTATGCTTTTCTTTTTTCAACAGGCATTTTTTCTATTTTATCTTTATTCTTCTTGCAGTTGTTGATATTATTGGTATTTTGTTTGGTCGCTTGCGAAGTCGCTACCAGTTTCGTTGTCATTGGCGTTGTTGCTATTGTTGGTACATGGCGTGTTTGTAATGTTGCTGTTGTTGTTGATATTTTTGTTGTTATAGCCATCGTCATTGTTGCTTTTGTTAATGTTGTTGTTCTTGTTGTCGTTGTTGTTGTTGTTTGTTGTTGTAGTTGTTTTTGTTTTTGTTGTTATTGTTGTTTTTATTGATGTGTTGTTGTTGATGTTGTTGTTGTTGTTCATACGTTGTTGTTGTTATTGTTGATGATGTTGTGGATGTGGTTGTAATTGTTTATATTGTTATTGTTGCTGTTGTTGATGTTGTTGTTGTTGTTGTTGTTGTTGTTATTGTTGCTGTTGTTGATGATGATGCTGCTAATGTTGTTGTTGTTGTTGTTGTTGTTGTTGTTGCTGCTGTTGATGTTGTTGTTGGTGCTGTTGTTGTTGTTGTTGATGATGTGCTGTTGTTGATGTTGTTGCTATTGTTGTTGATGTTGTTGTTGATGATGACGATGTTAATGTTGTTGTCGTTGATGTGTTGTTGTTGTTTTTGTTGTTGTTTCTGATGTTGTTGATGTTTTTGCGATGTTGTTGTTGCTTTTTGTTGTTGTTGTTGTTGTTGCCGTTGTTGTTGTTGTTGTTGATGTGTTTTTGTTGATGTGTTGTTGTTGATGTTGTTGCTATTGTTGTTGATGTTGTTGTTGATGATGACGATGTTAATGTTGTTGTCGTTGATGTGTTGTTGTTGTTGTTGTTGTTTTTTGTTGTTGTTGTTGTTGTTGTTGCTGATGTTGTTGATGTTTTTGCGATGTTGGTGTTGCTGAAGCTCTTGTTGTTGCTTTTTGTTGTTGTTGTTGTTGTGTTGCTGCTGCTGTTGTTGTTGTTATTGTTGCTGTTGTTGTTGTTGTTGTTGTTGTTGTTGTTGATGTGTTTTTGTTGATGTGTTGTTGTTGATGTTGTCGTTGAAGTTGTGGATGTTGTTGTTATTGTTGTTGATAATGTTATTGTTATTGTTGCTGTTGTTGATGATGATGCTTGTTGTTGTTGTTGTTGTTGTTGTTGATGTGGTTGTTGATGTTGTTGTTGATGTTGGTGTTGTTGAAGCTGTTGTTTTTGATGTGTTGTTGTTGTTGTTGCTGCTGTTGTTGTTGAGTTTGTTGTTGTAGTAGTAGTAGTTGTTGTTGTTGTTGATAATGATTATGTTATTGTTCCCTCCTCCCGTCCTCCTCCTCCTCCTCCTCC
>NW_004797611.1:800020-802521 GCF_000002075.1 Aplysia californica
TCTTCTTCTTCTTCTTCTTCTTCTTCTTCTTCTTCTTCTTCTTCTTCTTCTTCTTCTTCTTCTTCTTCTTTTTCTTCTTCTTCTTCTTCTTCAGCTGTTTATCCCCTTATGTTTCGTGCTTAAAGTATGTCGTAGGTGATCTCCCAAAAGGGTTCACTACCACTTTTCTTCTTAATTATAGGAGCGTTTTGGAAATGTAAATAGTATTTTTTTCAGTTGCATATCGTCACAAAGAGAACAGGTATTATCGCTTTGTTTTTGTCTCACCGTGAGAACATTTGAGTGATATCATTGTGAAATCAGGTGCTCGTCCAAAGAAATCGACATGTTTTCGACTGTCGGGTAATTTTCATCGGTTCTTTTTTAAAGTTTAACACATATTATGTCCATTAAAAAACACACTCCTGGGTAGATCGACTGAAAAACGTTGTTCAAAGGCAAAAATAAATTGTAAATATGCCATTCCCGAGGATATTTAAACTTTGGAAGTCAACAAATTTTGGTGGCCATCTTCTCACTAATGTTACCTCTGACACCAGGCGACCCCCCATCTCCTTCAATCACAAACATCCCGTCTTCTATTTAAGATAGACAGATATTCTTTTCATCTAACGCAAGGCAAATAAACAGGCTTTAAGATTATGTTAGTACCTACATTTCCCCAAAGATTGACGGTCGCCTGATTCTACTGCGTCGTGCCACATTTTATCTTGTCAGTACAAACAGTACTGAAAGTGTTAACTAAAACATAAATATCTGTCATGAAGATTAACATTAAATTAATAGTCTCCGGTCCAGCTGAAAGCAAAAATCTTCTATAACCACGTGAAGGGCCACTGAGTTACACAATGCACATATATAGTATCAGTTTTTGCCTCACTTTTAAGAATAAAGACTTGAGTAATTCAACACATTGCGGAAAGAAGCATTGGGGAATATTGTAACAGCAGGTGAGTTTGATGGAAAAAAGAGGCAGAGGCAGACAGAGGGAAAAGATACTAGACAGGTAGACAACAGGGCTGGGAACAGCAAGAACTACAGACACCATAGCTGCAACACAAGACAGAGTGAAGTGGAGGTTCATGATCTCCCACCCCAGTCGGCAAGGCACCGGATGATGATGATGAATTCAGCCGATTTCCCCAAATTTTCCCCTGCATTGACAAGTGAGATTATTATGTACATGTAGCCGGAATCGTTCAATTCAGCACTAAAATCTAGACTTGGACACGCTTGCTCATGCCTGTTCCGTGGTGAAAATGATTCAGTTGTTCGTCAATATAAGTAGAAGACGCGAGTTCGATTCCTACATAAAGAAATTAATTCATCGAGTATCTGTCTGATCCAAGTATGTTAGATGCAGTGCACACAGCCAATCGGATTCATCGGTTCGAGTCGGGGTCAGACAGATTTCCCTTCATGGATGGGGCAAAAGCTACCATTTAGGCAAAGTACGACCGAATTCAACTAAACTCGACAGTGACTTTTAAAATCAAACGCATTTGTTTTTCAAGTTCACGGGTCGAATTGGTCGCATTGTCATTATAGTTAGTTCTAGCTTCAACAAGAGTGAAATAGCACTTGCAACACAAATGCATCATGTAGATCTAGGTCATATAAGTGTTGAAGAATAGAGATGTTACTTGAGAGTAACATACAAAGAAAAGAAAAAGAAATACATGTATTAATGACTATAGATGTTTGATAGGAAAGACGGAGCAAACCACACCAGAGCACCCGCCAACAACCCGTGTGGTATTTTACTATAAAGATAGCTTTTGCCCCATCCATGAAGAAAAAATATGGCTGGCCCCAATTCAATCCTCCGAATAAGTGACAGTGCCTCTCAGTGTGGTCTGGATTGTATATTTCCACTCTCCCCGGGATGCCTCGAACAAGAAGAAAAAAAAGCCGCCCAATATGTATCAAATGGCATCATGGTGAAATCAGGCGCTCGCCAAAACAATACAGTCGAAGAAACCGATTTTTATCCGCTCGAAATTTTATCGAATGTTAAAAATTAAGACTCAACATTTTTATACAATATATTCCCGCTTGTTTTACTGAAAACGTTGTTTAAGGGCACCAAAAATAAAAATGTGAAAAGCGAGTTGGGTACAGTGTAGATCTATTTCTTTTTTGTCAGAAGCAATGCAAATGAACAAGCTTCCAGATTATTTCAATAACTCTATAGCCCCTCAAAATTGATGAGCACCTGATTACATTGCATTGTGTCACTTGTTTTACTTAAAACGTTGACAAAGGGCACAAAGAATGTAAAGAGATAAAATGTAGTTGGGTATTTCTTTTTAGTCAGAAGCAATGCAAATGAACAGGCTTCAAGATTATTCCAAAAAATGTAAAGAGATTGAATGTAGTTGGGTATTTCTTTTTAGTCAGAAGCAATGCAAATGAACAGGCTTCAAGATTATTCCAAAAAATGTAAAGAGATAGAATGTAGTTGGGTATTTCTTTTTAGTCAGAAGCAATGCAAATGAACA
>NW_004797611.1:802621-803949 GCF_000002075.1 Aplysia californica
CCCCCCCCCCCCCCCCACCCCCCCAAATTGACGAGCACCTGATTACATGTACATTGCGTTGTGTTACAATTTGTGTCGCTGGGGTCAGAAAATATTTACCTGTACTTCATTTACAAACTCTTTCTTGGTATGATAGTCGAAAACGTTGACTTGTAAGCTATTGTGTGACACAATGTGGTTCGTGGACGCGTCTAAACCGTTTGAGCAAGAGTAGTACCAAATTATGCCCGGAATGCAATTATCCACCCAGCTACATTGTACCAAGACCTACCCGAACTCCACACTGAGAATAATTGTGAGGAATGTTGGCGAAATAATATAGTATTGACATACTTTGTTCTTTTCTACTTACCAGCTAAAATATATATGGTGTATATGGCTCTCCAAATAGCTACCTTAGAAGTGCATTGGAGCTGAACCTTCGAACAGCTTCACTGTTAAGTCTTAAATAAAGAAAGACGTTAAACCACATGCCCACCGCATGACTCACCATCATAACATAAGCTTTGCAATCAACAGCCCAAGGTCATTTTGAACACGTACAAAATCTTTTCTTTTTTTTTTTAAAATCAAGGTGCCTCCTGTTATTGCTGAAAGGTGCCTGTGTTTAGTAAGAAAGTTCTTGTCTTCCTCGTTTCTTCATTTGAGACTGCATAATAATGTGCTTCTCCTTCTCGATCGCACCAGAGAGTGTGCTATGGTGTGGTTTGCTCCTTCCTTCCTATATCAGTATCTATCGTCCTTATCTCTCCTCCGTTATTGTGTATGTTACTCTCTTGTGACACATAATATGTTCTTCGGCACTAATATGACCTTATTGTGATGTGCAAGTGCTGTAAAACTGTTACTAAAATTAAACTAACAATACTGTAAAACTCTTGAGTTACTCCAAGGTAAAACTCTCTGATCGCATCGTACTTGGAGTCTGATATCTATCACACAGTCTACTGGGTCATCCTGCTCAGTTCTTCTGTTGGCCTGCACCGCTTTCCTTATAGTGCCAATGGGGTCAGCCCTATACGTTCTTACTACATGCCACCCAGCCGACTACCGATCTCTCTGACCGTCTAGGGTCAGCCCCGGACCACCATAATATTATGATGACTAATAAGGGGGTCTAGGGTCAGCCACGTTTCCTTTCTCAGGGTTCTGCTGATCTCGCCCCTCTCTCTGTCTGTCTGTCTATCTTTCTGTATCTCTTTGTCTCTCTCTATGTGTACGTGCGAGCGCACGCGCGTGTTTGTGTGTGTGTGTATGTGTGTGTGAGAGAGAGAGAGAGAGAGAGAGAGAGAGAGAGACAGAGAGAGAGAGAGGGAGGGAGGGAGAAA
>NW_004797611.1:805797-806984 GCF_000002075.1 Aplysia californica
GAGAGAGAGAGAGAGAGAGAGAGAGAGAGAGAGAGAGAGAGAGAGAGAGAGCGTGTGATGTGCTGACATAATGTGCTAAACGTATTGTCAGAATCCAGTGACAGCTCACTGATTATTTTCTCCAAAGGTGGATACATGAACTTTTCTCGTAATTAGATTGCTATCTTATCGGCCGCTGTTCCCCATTCATCCTTTCTCTTTGTGTATACATGAATGGCGTGCTCGAACTGCATTTTCCCACGAGGTTAAGGGGGGCCTTAGAAGACTGCATGGATACATAATTTTCAATGAGTTCCATGTCTCTTATCTTCGGCACTTATATGACCTCATTGCGTTGCAAGTGCCGTAAAACTCTTACCAAAACGAAACATAAGATCTGCCCAAGGAGCTTAAAACCTCCTTGGATCTGCCCCAGTTATGTCATGTAGCAAGGCTTCTGTTTGCCTGTTGACCACAAATTTCAATAAACTTATACCGGGGCCGGTCCCGACCTACGAAATCAAACATGATGTTTGGTTATAGAGGGTCTGATCAACTCGTGCCAAAATGCTAACAACCCCCCCCCCCCCCCTTTTTTTTTCCTTTTTCCATGAACGGATTTAGTTGGCAGCCCTGAAAAGCATCAGGCCATATCAAACAGGTGTTAGACAAAGCTTTCAAGCCTTCTGCACAGTGCCCCGGGCCTTAGTAGAACTCGACGTGTAGGATTTCTGACTGTGGAATTCCATGACAGCAAAAGAGTTCTTTCTCTCTTTCTTTTTTGTTTGTCCTTTTTTATTTAACCCTATCCGTACTCCATGGGGTCATTTTGTACCCCCCGGGTTGTATTCTTTAACTTTTAGAATACTTCTAGTACGGAGATCTCTTTGAAACTTTCAGTATTTCTCAGTAAATAACTTTGACATACTGCTATGCAAAGCGTACGGCTCTTTAAAGTGGTGGCACAGAGTTCCCCACGCCGTATAGATACGATAGTAAAACACGAAGTACGGAGAGGGTTAAGGAAAAAGGAGAGAGAGAGAGAGAGAGAGAGAGAGAGAGAGAGAGAGAGAGTAAAAGACGATAACTCGAACAGGTCTATTTTTGCAGAGAAGATACTGGGATTTTGTTTCAAAAGTTTTCCAAAAATCAAACACAAAGTGATAACAAAGGAATAACTAAACAAGAGAGTCTTTTATATTCACTCA
>NW_004797611.1:808549-813491 GCF_000002075.1 Aplysia californica
CCATTTTTTTCTTTTTTAAATTAAAAAAATTTACCGTTTCGGCTAAAGGGCCGGCAGTCGCTGGGTCGTAGGTGAGTTCCTTCATGTGCTCCTCCAGGAGTGAGCTGATCTGTTTCTCGGCCTTGCTGGGAAGGAAAACGGTCCCCTCCTCAGGTTCCATCCTGGAACATAGAAAAAGCAATTACATCTACATGTATTATTGCAATGAAGTCCGCTTGAACCGTAATCTGCGGGACCGCCATTTTTTTCTCTCCGTTTAACTAGGTTTTTGGTTTTGCAAGGTTTTCAGTTTAGCCAGTTTTTTGGTTTTGCAAGGTTTTCAGTTTAGCCAGATTTCTCGTTTTGCAAGGTTTTCAGTTTAGACAGGTTTTTGGTTTAGCCAGGTTTTCAGTTAAAAGAGGTTGCTTAAACAGAGAGAGAGAGAGAGAGAGAGAAAAAAGGAAAAATTCGGGAATTTTCTTTTTTTATACGATGTACCACTGTTTTCGGATTAAGCGCGTTTGGTTTAAGTGGGCTCCTCTGTATTTGTTTTACACTCTTTTCAACACAGTCTGAAAGATGATGAGAGGAGAAGCCTACAACTTTTTCCGAAAGGACCAATTTAAGAGAGTGGAGAGCACTGAAACCTCTTCAAACAAGCTGTGTTCAGGAATGCTTCGTTGTAGATTCGAACTAGGGCCATTCCTCTGTAGTTCAATATAATTAATGCCACCCGCGCTGGCGGACAGCATAACATGATGAATCGGCTTACAAAAAAGAGCGGTAACAACGAAGGATTTAATCTTATGAAAAAAGTATTGGCAATTTGTCGCCAAAGGTCAACATGACAGTTTGTCTGACACTAGAAGAATTAAACACCCGCTAACGACATTAATAATAATAATTATTATAATAATTGCATTTATATAGCACATATCCATGCTCAAGAGCATGCTCTATGCGCTTTGCAACTATTATTACCCCAGCAGACCCTCTGAGAACACTCAGAAACATTCTCGGCTTCCTCGGAAGCATACAGTGCAAGCTGCGGATTTCACGCGCTCAAACACTATCAAACTGACAAGATCGTTCACTGTCTATAGCCGGGTACCTATTTCCACCTGGGTGAAGAGAACAAAATTTGTGCAAAGTGCCTTTCCCAAGGACACAACGTCGGGCCCCTAACGGGATTCGAACCCACGACCTTACGGTTGCGAGTCCGAGAGCCTAGGCCATCGACATGAAAACAGTCGTATAACCACAATAAATCACAAATTAATAATAAAAGCCCTTCAAACAACATCAGGTCAGGCATAAAAACCAGCCAAATTAAACCCAACCCCACCATGTTCAACCAAGCACAAACATCTGTATCAAACCCAAGGAAGTTATAATACAGTAAGGTCCTTGACTAATCCCTTCAAACAGCATTAAGCATAAAACCAACCAAACGTATAGCCCCCGTATTCTTATATACTTTTCATACTGGATCCCATACCACGTTCAACCACGCACAAAATCAGCCGAAGAGCGAACACAAACACCCAGGCATATGTGTCACGTACGCAGTGTAGTGCTTGCTGCGCACAGCGTTCTAAGTTAACCCCGTGTATTCTGTCAATTTTATTGACACTTCATTTCACGGGTGTAATTTTAGGAATTTCACAGATTCATGTGGTAGCTAGCAGTGGTGGGGTGGCTGCGGTCGGGTTGTGGTTGTGGTTGCGGTTGTGGTTATTATTGTCACTATTATTGTTGCTGTTTTTTTGTTGATGTTGCTTTTGTTGTTGCTTTTGTTGTACTTGTTGTTGTCGTCGTCGTCGTCGTCGTCGTTATTGTTATTGTTGTTGTTGCTGTTGTTGTTGCTGTTGTTGTCATTGTTGTTGTTGTCGTCGTCGTCGTTATTGTTGTTGTTATTGTTATTGTTGTTGTTGCTGTTGTTGTTGTTGTCATTGTTGTTGTTGTCGTCGTCGTCGTTATTGTTGTTGTTGTTGTCATTGTTGTTGTTGTTGCTGCTGCTGTTGGCGGTGGTGTTAGCGATGGTGCATGTTGTTGAGTTAACAGATTCGATCCTTTCCTGTTGTCCAGCGCGGTGTGGATACATCTAGACTGCACTGTTACTGTTACTGTTGGGACGGTCAAGAGAAAGTTACGGGGCTCTCGTGGTCTAGACGCACGGCGTTCGCCTCTCATTCAATAGGTACCGGATTCGAAACCTGAGAGCGAAGGAAATTGTTGTTCTCTAAAATGTCTCCTTTCACGTATTTTCCTGCTCTCTGATCATGCTCTGTCGTCTGATTTCGTCTCCGCTTTCTGCTCCGGTCCACCCCCACACCCTGTCTTTGCCCTCTCTTCTGGCTCCCTGACTGCTAACTTTTTACTGCTACCCCTTGGCTCCTTCTTACCACTGTCTTTCAGCCGCACTCCTGATCTTAGGATAGGTAAGATCTAACACCTAGCCTTCTCGGATAAGAGCCAAAAAGTTCCGTGTGCAAGTTGAGTACGTTAAAGACTAAAGATCTCTCGGTGGTCATAAAATCGATAAGAATAGGCTTCGGCGGCCACCCGAGCAAAAGTCAAAACTAATTTCTTCAAGTCTGAAAATGTTTAATGAGTCACACGCGCTGAAATGACCTTATGCAGTTGGGAGCGCCGTAAAACACTTACAAAAACAAACAAAACTTAAAAAAAACCCAAACAAACAAAACAATGTACGGCACATGTACAGCTCGCCCAAAAACATTACCCCCCCCTCCCACACGCACACACACACACAAACCTCAGTTTTGGAAATTTTCAATTATCATGTGCTCGAAAGGGAGTTTTGCTTGTTTGAAGTAAAGAAAGTAAAATATAAACCATCATGAAATATGTTCTAGAACTGAGGTAATTATTAGTGTAATGTTTATTTTCAACCTCAGATCTCAGATGGATGCGTAGAAAAAGATCACCCGTGATGGGGAGAAGTTGCTACCTCAGAATTACAAAGTTTTACCTGACAGTTTTGGCCGTTTGGAGTTACTGAGACCGAGAGCTCAGAAACCTGCTCTATCGAGTCGAGATCGTAAGATGATTCGGAGTCTTTATCAAGATGTTCAAAGAATATCATTCGTAAAAGCTTGACTGTCAAATTTCTCAAAACTAGGAACTGAGGAGATACATGTATAGAACTTTGCAATTTTAGGGAAGCGAAGTGTTCTGTGACATCAGCTTATGGAGTTTAAAAAAAAAAAGAATAGGCCTATTGCTTGAAAAGACAGATTAGCAATTGTCATGTATTTAATGTCTGAAAACTAAAAAGTAGATGGAATCAAACGTTGTTCGTTAAAAAGTAGGCTGTTTTTGTGTTGGACAAGCCATACGTACATTTGTAAAAAAAAAAAAAAAAAAAAAAAAAAAAAAAAAAAAACGCTTGGTAAAGTGGTCTCACCTGTAAGTGTTCTCATACTTAACACTGGGCTTCGGCAACTCTTGCTGCGAAAAGAAAGATAAGAGACGTATTAGAGAATGCTTATCCATTTCACTCGAAAAACAAACAAACAAAAAACAAAAACAAATTTTGCATTCTAGGGGTCTTTGTTTTGTTCTGTTACTGTCGTCGTCGTCGTCGAAGTTGTTGTTGTTGTAGTTTATTGTTGTTGTTTTTGTTGGTGGTGGTAGTGGTGGTTGTTGTAGTTGTAGTAGTAGTAGTTGTTGTTGTTGTTGCTGTTGTTTTGTTGTAGTAGTAGTAGTAGTAGTAGTAGTGGTAGTAGTAGTAGTAGTAGTAGTAGTAGTAGTAGTAGTAGTAGTAGTAGTAGTAGATTGAAATCGTACTTGTAGTTCTTGTTGTAATTACATATTGTTGTTGTTGTCGTCATTGTTGTTGTTGTCGTCGTCATTGTTGTTGTTGTTGTTGTTGTTGTTGTTGTTGTTGTTGTTGTCGTCATTGTTGTTGTTGTTGTCGTCATTGTTGTTGTTGTTTTTGTCGTTACTGTTGTCGTTGTTATTGCAATCATACTTGTAGTTCTTGTTGTAACTATTGTTGTTGTTGTTGTTGTTGTTGTTGTTGTTGTTGTTGTTGTTGTTGTTGTTGTTGTCGCCATTGTTGTTGTTGTTTTTGTCGTTACTGTTGTCGTTGTTATTGCAATCATATTTGTAGTTCTTGTTGTAACTATTGTTGTTGTTGTTGTTGTTGTCGTTGGCAGTGGTGATGTTTTATTGCATTTCAATTAAGTTATACTTATTTCAAAATGAATAATGCCCCCATCGACACAGACAGTCAGGGTGCGGTCTAATACGACCCTGTCCTTTGTTTGTTTTGGTAATTGTTTTACGGCGCTCGCAACTGCATACGGGCATAATATGAGTGCGCTGGACACATTAATTAACCCTATTCGTACGCCAGGGGGTCATTTTGTACCCCGGGGTTGTATTCTTCACATTTTAGAATACTTCTAACGCGAAGATCTCTTTGAAACTTTTAGTATTTCTCAAAAAATCATTTTGACAGACCGCTATGCAAAGCGTACGGATCGGATTAACGAGTAAATTTCCTCGTTGGAAAGTGGTGGCACAGAGTTCCCCACGTCGTATGGATACGATAGTAAAACACGACGTACGGATAGGGTTAAACATTTACAGTTTGGTAGGCAGGCCCCCCTATTAATTTTGGATTTTGCCCGGGTAGCGGCGGAAACCTACTCTTACGGATACTTGGACCACCAAAGGATCTTTAACGTGCGCAACTTGCACACGGGACCTCCGTAAATTTTCGCCCTTATCCGAGAAGGCCAAGTGTTAGATCTTACATACCCTAAGATCAGGGGTGTGGCCGAAAGACAAGAAGGAGCCAAGGAGTAGCAGTAGAAAGGCCGCACGAAGAGGAAGGGGCAAAGGGGGGGGGGATGGTGACATAAAGTGGAGACGGAAGCAGACGACAGAACATTGAGAGAGAGAGAGAGAGAGAGAGAGAGAGAGAGAGAGA
>NW_004797611.1:814926-815963 GCF_000002075.1 Aplysia californica
ACACACACACACAGGGGGGGAGCCCGTAACTCATTGTATCAAAGATCGTGTAGAGAATCTTTTCATTATAATCAGTTCTCAATTTAGAAAAGAGGCTGCTGGCTTTAAGGAGGAGGCGCTGTTTCCAAGCACTGCCCTACACCTGTGCAAACATTTGGGAAAGTCATAAACCTTTGACCATTTCCACTTCTCATTGCAAGAAAGACTCCGTCGTGCGTCACTTCTGAAAAATGCACACGGTGGAGTCTTATACAAGGCACTCGGTTTGATATGAGGCCAAACAAATAAACACCAAGCCGCCAAGTATTGATCTGGCGTGTCTATCACTATCATACCGCCGGCGCGTTTTAACCATCGAATAATTGCACCATTCTTGTGAGCCTTTCAGTTTCATATATCTGAATTTTGATTTTCATTTTCATATTTTTACACTTTTGAAAATACATTATCTAGGTACGTGAATGTTCCTTTCTGGGAGTAAAAGAATTATAAAGATGGAAGTGAATATTTTAAAAAGATTGTTTCAAAAATATAAAATAAATTAAATGTACTTTGAGAACTTCCGAGTTTGATACCTGGCATTAAACCATTCTTGTGGGCTCTTTAGTTTCATACGCTAATTTTAATTTTAATTTTCATATTTTTCCACTTTTGAAAATATATGTGAATGTTCCTTGATGTGAGTAAAAGAATAAAGATGGAAGTAAATTTTCAAAAAAATTTATATAAAAAAATAAAAATAAATTCAAAAATACAAAATATTGAAGCAATCTTCAGATTACAGCGCAATTATACGATCGTTAACACGCGCAGCGCAATCTTAAGATGTCCGCACAATTATACAATCGTTAAAACGCGATCAGTAAAATACGCGGAACAAATGCTATACATGACAGGAGATATAACCTCCACCCCATCCCCCCCCCCAAAAAAAAGAAGAAGAAATAAAGAAAAACAGACCCTGCTCTTAAGGGGAGAAAAATGGGAGGTCTGATTTAAAAAACAATGTTTTAACTTATTAATTAATATATAATGAA
>NW_004797611.1:818367-819900 GCF_000002075.1 Aplysia californica
ATATATTTGACGATCAATAAGTAAAGTGTACTCACCGGCTGTGCAATAGAATTTCTGGTCATCCTTCTCAGAGCCATTGTGGCAGTCACCATGTTCATATTACCTCCAGGCCTGTACGGATACATTAACAGAAAAAAACGTTCTTTATATGCATTATAAACTAAATAATTAATCATTTTAAATTTCAAGATTCTACGGAGCGCGTGATTAAATCAAAGAAAGGCGCGGCGCAGAGCGGCAAATCGAAACAACTCGATATCAAAACAGCTGGCCAATTTAGGGAAAACCTCTCTTAACCACGTTTAGTACTGGTTTTAGCTTTTGTCCTCTTTGTTTTGTTTTTGGAGTGGTTTTAACAATATTTCTTTAATTGTATTTACTTTTTTAAAAATAGATCTTTATCAAAGTTGTGAGCGAAGTCTCCTCATCTGGGCCAACTGAGTGTCTTTATTGCCCGCAGTATCTGTCCGGAGACGTCTCCGACGGAGATAGACCAATCAAAATGCTTTGTGCCTCTAGACTCTAGACCAAGGAAAATAAATATGAGGGGTTACAGGGGTGCATGCCCCCCCCCCCCTGTTTTAACCCAAAATTTGATATTTTGCGTTAGGTTTGACACTTTTTTGGGGAAAATAATTGATTTGCGACAGTTTTAATGGCTATAATATGTGTGATCTGCAGCAAACAATATGCAGTTTGAACACCCAAAGCAGTGCATCTGTGTGCGGGAGTGCGTCTCCGAATAGTTTGTGGATGCTCGCCCGAGACGTCTCTGAATATGTTCTGCCGTCTTTGCCACGTGTTTGCTGTTCGTGTACTGATTTGCTTGACATTTCTTAGATTAGTACGGTAGACCCTAAATGTGAGGCAGCCGGGTGGAATCAGGCTCTCGTCAATTTTTGAGCATGTAGCGTTATTGGTATCTTCTTAAAGCTTGTTTACTTGTCTTTATTTGGAAGAAAAAAATATCCATTTATTTTAACTACAAGTCGAGATATTTGAGAATGAAGGAGGTTGGGGTCACCTGTTTTCAGAGGTAAAATTAGTGAGAAAATGGCCGCCAAAGATGAGTTATTTCCTCAGGTTTAGAGTCCGTGGTAACTGAAAATTTACATTTTTTGTGCCTTAAATCTACGTTTTTCTGAAAAATCCACACAGAAATGAGCTCCTTAATGGGCTTGAAAGGTGTTGAGCCCAAAAACAAAAATTTGATAAAAATTCACAAACCTTCGGAAAAATGCAAGTTTCTTCACTTTGATTATTTTGACGAGAGCCTGATTCCACCACGCTGCCTCACAAATGTTTTCCTTTAAAAAAAAATGATTCAGGAAGCGTGCTGCCTCGAAAGTGTTTGAAAAGGCGAACCCAAGTTGAGCGAAATACATCACAGAAGTACTCAATATTTAAAACAAACCTTTCTACTCGGGAATCGAACTCATGTCTTTTACGTATAACTTCCAGAAATACTAATCGACACAGATAATGACCCAAAGAACGGTTTCGGTAAATTGGCCAGCTGTTTTTAGGGTGGGG
>NW_004797611.1:820398-821870 GCF_000002075.1 Aplysia californica
CCATTTTGGCTCTGTCCCATCGGAGACAAATGGTAAATTCGAAGGCTCGGTCGTAACTCTCTAAAGAAGTAATATCAGGTACCCATCGGCACGGTCGGGTCGGGTCGGTTTGCTAGCCAGATTGAGGGCGCGAAGTGGCTATCGTGGTACAAACGGATCGCCCGACTCGTCGCCTCAAAAACAAAAGCGTTTGTTTTCAGGCGACGAGTGGGGCAATCGGCCCGACCCGACCCGACCTGATCCCATTCGCAACGGGCACCCGGTATAACGGACACTTGATCCAGTCAGCGGCAGACCAAAGGCAATGTGTGCGCGGCACATTTCGCGTCACCATACACAAACATCAGAAACAGGAATTTGCACCTTTCACTGCACGCATGTTCCTGCATTTAAGTTTCAGATACAGTAAACAGAATTTATTTTTTTAAAACCTCGATCAAACAAAAAACCAACAACAAACAAACAAAACAAAACAAACAACCCTGTTTGAATAACGTAGTTATTATGCTTCTTTTGTAAAGTGTCCCTAATACAGCGCGTCTTCAGTCTTCGAGCGTTGTCAAATAACTAGAATGCTCTCGCCCTCAATTAGTTGAATAAGCGGATACACTCATTTTTGTTTTTGCTTCTATTTTTAGTTACAATGAAAATAGATCACACCTCATGAGAGTTTGAAAAAAGAAAGGAAATCTATTGGCCATGTCTGAAATAAAGACCCATCCAGTTCCCTCTATGATGGTATGTGATAGTCTATTCAGAACACAAATATAAAAACCAAACTGGGCAAAACAGCTGAGAGTTAAACCAGCATATTAATTTAGTGATTACTTTACCGTCGATGTGCTTTCCCCGAGTCGCTACCTTAAAATTACAAAGTTCTATCTGCTCGGTACCTATTTTTTTAAATAGAAATTTTACTTAAAAAACGTTGAGTTTCACAACCTGTCCAGTCTTTTCGAACGCAATTCTTTGAATATCTTGATAACGACTCCGAATTATCTTACGATTTTGATAGTGAGGATAGAACATTAAAATTTGGTGTCGGACCTCACGGTCTTAGTAACTCAAAACAGCCAAAAACGCCAGACAGAACTATGTAATTCTCTGGTAGCGACATCTAACAGACACCCGAGCGCAAATAATACTTCATCACATTCACAAACCGATATCTCTTGAGTAATAATTAGACTTTCGCCGTTGCCTGCGCAGGGCGTTAGTTCGAACCCCTTTTGAAAAAAAGTGTTGTTTTCATCGAATGTCTCCTTCTGTCTGCTGGGACCGTGTACTTCAATCCCTAACTCATCCATATTGTATGAATAGGAGTGTTGTAAATTTTTTTAAAAATTATATATATATGAATATATATATATCATGATAGTAATAAATAGCACTTGTTCGGCGCAAAGTTCCCCTCAGTTGTGTGTACACACATACATACATACTTTCTTACATACATACGTACGTACGTACGT
>NW_004797611.1:824199-825537 GCF_000002075.1 Aplysia californica
CTCCCACCCCCTCTTTGTGCCCTCCTCTGGGCTCCTGACTCTTCCTACAGTCTTTCTACTGCTACAACTTGGTTCCTTCTTATTACTGTCTTTATGCCATACCCCTGATCTTAGGGTAAGGAAGGTTTAACACCTAGCCGGATGAGGGCTAAAAATCTCGTAGGTTCCTTGTGAAAGTTGCGCACGTTTAAGATCCCGTGGTGCTCATAAAATCGACAAGAGTAGGCTTCGACCGCCACCCGGGCAAAATTTCAAAACTAATTCCTACCAAACTGATGATGCTTAATGAGGCCCGAGCGCTCATATGACCTTATGCAGTTGCGAGCGCCGTAAAGCATTTAAAAAATAAAAGAAGAAGAAGAAGAAAGAAACTAATGATAGAAGAGGAAAAAGGGTCTATTTATAGTGCTATAACCTCTATGAAACCCGGATTGCGATTCTGGTACATGTATTTCAGTATTCTGCTCAGCCCACTCAGTCGGTCTTAAAGGCAAAAATATATTAGACAATATTCTTGGATATAATACCCCACTAGTCGTTTTTATCTGAAGGACTGCATAATTCAAGAAGGGGATAAATTAATTAGTGTCAAACACCCCATTTTTGGGTAATTTCATGTATTAAAATACATAACTAATCTTTGGCGGCCATTTTCTCACTAATTTTACCTCTGAAAACAGGTGATCCCCACTTCCTTCATTCGCAAATATCTCGACTTGTATTCAAGATAAATGGATATTTTTTTCATCTAAAGACAAGAGAACAAGCCCCAAGAGGACACCAATAACTCTAAATGCCCAAAAAATTGACGAGAGCCCGGTTCCACCACGCTGCCTCACATATTGTACACGTATACATTTAATGTATCCTTGACAAGACGCTACCTCAGAATTACAAAATTCTATCTGCACTGTACCTAGTTTAGAGAAATTTGACGTAAAAAAAATAATTGGAGTTTCACAACATGTCAAGCCTTTTCGAATGTAGTTCTTTGAATGTCTTTATAGCAACTCCGAATAATCTTACAATTTGTTAGAGCAGATAGGTCATATTTTGGTGGCTGAGTTCATTGTCTTAGTAACCCAACACGGCCAAAAACGTCCGATAGGACTTTGAAATTCTAAGGCAGCGATTATTTGTACAAACCGTGTCATCGTGAACATGTACTCATAGTCGATCCTCTGATGTTTCCATTTCTCGGGATTTCGTACCCTTAACTCTTTAAAATGATACTAAAAGTGGGTTGTTGGAGGGCGCCACTGGTAGGTCCTAGTTCTTTACTTTCCCCTCTGCTGTTTCCGTCTGTCTGTCTGTCTGTCTGTCTGTCTGTCTGTCTGT
>NW_004797611.1:826224-827570 GCF_000002075.1 Aplysia californica
AGACAGACAGACAGACAGACAGACAGACAGACAGACAGACGGACGGACGGACGGACGGGCGGACGGGCGGATGGATGGATAGAGAGATAAGTAGATAGACAGATAGATAGATAGATGGGTAGATACATAGATAGACAGACAGACAGACAGACAGACAGACAGACAGACAGACAGACAGACAGACAGACAGACAGATAGATAGATAAATAGATAGATAGATAGATAGATAGATAGATAAAACAAAAGGAAACAATCACTGTACTCACGCACGTTTTTACAGAAACTGCATCTCCTTAACAATCTCAAGCGACAGAGAAGAAATAGAGAGCGTGCGTACTAGCGATCTATTTTATTGTTCTTACCAACCGCCTCGGGTACTGTAACGTTGCCTGCATGTTGACCGTTCCCAGTTAGGCCTTTAAGCGGATCAGGAAATATAGAGAAAAATCTCGTCATTGCCCTAAGCCGGAATTCGGAGCGACAAAATAAGTACTTACGTTTGGTAAGTTGTATGCGGTGCGCCCTACTGCTTTAAGCTGGGTAGGCCTAGATCTAGCCTTCCTGAAGAAATAACGCGGAAACCGTAACGGCACTAATATGAAAACGAAACGAAACGCCCCTAACCGACACAACACTTGGGAAAACGAAACGAAATGTCCCCAAGGGAGCCTTCAGTGGCGATTCGTGCACACGAGACGAAAATAAAACTGTGAATCCGACAAAATTATCTTCATTGAAAATGGTTGTGATTTCTTTTTTTTACCTTGCCGTTTCGTGTATATTAATATGAAACATCCTGCCATGGCATCGGAGAAACGAGTATCCCCCCCCCCCCCCCCCAGGAGAGTGTCACTAACTGTATTGTCTTTAGGCCATTCCCAAAGGGGTGAATATTAACATGTTCTTATGCACAGTAGTATTGTAAATGAACCAATTTATCAATGTCATGCTCATACTGAGCCAGGACAACATAGGGGGAACTGCTGCTTTTTCTTTCCTCTTCCTTACTATCGTAATTTTTTCATCTACGTGTTTTGTATGCTTGTCACTCTGTTGTGAAGTGCTATTCCGGGGTGCCTTGGTAGTCGAAGCGGACTTGGTGATGTTGAGGCGAGATAGGTGAGCAGAGTAAGTCTGATTCCCCGTTTGAACTTCTTTGTTGACATCCACCCCTTGGCGCTCATGTTATGACCTTATGTAGATGCGAGCGCCGTAAAACCTTACTAAAACAAAACAAGGGAAACGAGCTTGTTCTCGGGCTTTAAAAGGGTGGAAAACCATCACTGAATTGTTTTTCAGGGCTTAATTAACCGTACAGTCACATATACATGTATATATATATATAT
>NW_004797611.1:828070-829525 GCF_000002075.1 Aplysia californica
AGAGAGAGAGAGAGAGAGAGAGAGAGAGAGAGAGAGAGACAGACAGAGACAGAGACAGAGAGACAGAGACAGGCAGAGAGAGAAAGAAAAAAAGAGAGAATGAGAGTACAGACAAAAGACAAAGAGAGAAAGAAAAGAGAAAGATGGATAGAGGGAAAAAAGACAGAGGATGAGAGAGAGAGAGACAGAGACAGAAAGAGATATACACATAGACCTTTTTATTTATTCTGCAAAACTAGTATAGACGAATACGTTTATTTTTGTCCATGTAATCTTCGCTGTAAAGCTCATTGGGTAGCACCAGAGCGGAAACGGGCAACATAAATACGTTCCATAATTAATATTGGAACTGCACACAGCTGGTTTTGTTCTTACCTATGAAATCGATCCCAATCTGTTGTAAAGAAGGGTACACGTCATCAGATTAAGTTCTAATTTATGATGTCCCCCAAGGATCAGTTCTCGGTCCAGTTTTGTTCACTATTTAATTACCCAACCACTCGTAAAAAAACCCCCAACAACAACAGATACGTAGTATGATCTAAAGTAGCATTTTTATGCTGAGTATACTCAACTTTATGGTTTAGGTTTGACCACAGCTGCCAACTCAGACGAACTAGTCAAATGGGGTTGAAAAAGTTGTTGTCTTACTGAAAACGGGACAAACAAAAACAAACTATTTGTGTCGAGTGATGCTAAAAGAGAAGCCAGTGCAAAGTCTATTAACGAGAATGACAACAATCACATGAAAATTGGTGATGCAGAATTTGCAGAATTTTCAAGAAAATAAAAAAAATAAATACCTTGGCGTTTATTTTTATTCCCATTTATCAATGTCAACTGAGATGAACCATCTGATCAGCCGCACGAACTTAGAAATTAAAGAAAAATCTGTAAAAAATGCCTTAATCCTGTTAAGCGTTTTACGACCCTCGCAACTGCATAAGGTCATATGACCGCGCCGGTCACATTTCACATTTTCAGTTTGGTAGGAATTTTGAATTTTGCCCGGGTGGCAGCCGAAGCCTACTCTTATCGCATTTAGGACAACAAAGAGATTTTTAACGCGGGCAACTTGCATATGAGACCTGCGAAATTTGTTCGCCTTTATCCGAGAAGGCTAGGAGTCAGATCTTTCCTACTATAAGATCATGGGTGTGCCTGAAAGGCAGCAGTAGAAGGAACAAGGGAGTAGCAGTAGCAGTAGAAAGGCTGCAGAAAGAGTCAGGAGCCCTGGGGAAAAATACTCTGAACTCTACCAAACACACGCTTTGCAAAAGGGTCAATTCATTCAAATGCACGCCTGTGCCTTTTATCATCTATAACGCACTGTTTGCTGTGTAGAGCCAAGCATATGGCAACGTTTGATTCTACCACAGTCCAGAGAGCAATTCATTACGTAGATGAATGTCAAGACTAGCTCATCATTGTAAAGTTGATCAGTAGCCGGGGGGG
>NW_004797611.1:829625-831197 GCF_000002075.1 Aplysia californica
GGGGACTGTGACCCGTTAGTATCTTTACTGACGTACCACGGCCGGACCGCTTGTGCCCCCTCCCCTACACACACGCACACACAGTCACACGTGTGCTGGCCGCCCATCCGACCTCGACACACGCTATGAGATGTATGTGTGCGTGCTAACAACGTGTGTTTTGGTACGAAAGAAGATCGCTGATTGGTCGCATAAGATACAAAAAATGGGCTAAGCGAATAATGGTTAACGATGTAGATGTCATGGATGATTTCCAGAAATAGACAAGGGTTCGTTTTAGGAGAAAAATGAGCGAAACCCCATTAGCGGGAGCTGTCCATTCTGCAAGCGACTTCGTTGAATCCGAGCTTGCTTATTTATGCGTTCGTTGAATCCGAGTTGTTTTTATTGATTTTTATGAACAGAAAGAACGGGAATCCAACTCATTTCGGTGAATATGAGTTTTCGTTGAAGTCGAGTTCGTTGAAAGCAAGTTCCACTGTACTCGTTGCAATTGATCTGACGCAATCATCGTCACAATCTAAACAATTTAAGAGTAGGGGGCTGCGTGAAGGAAACTACATCCCAGCAGAAAATCGGAAATACACTTAAAAATTAAATTCCCAACAAAGGAACTGGCCTCACTCCTTTTGCATTCAGCGACGGAAAAGTCTTAATACCACACCACATATTGTGAGGTAGCGGCTCAATTATCACTACCTACTGTTTGGGCAAAAATCACTTTTTGACACATTCCTAGGCATTTGGAAGGGACGCATGTCATGTAAAACCCCCCAGAGTCAAGCGATTATTTTGAAAAAATACAAAATAAATTGAAATTCTATGTATTGTTGCCGTTTTCCGCTTCTCCTCTTGTTAAATTTGAAAAACAAAAACAAAACCCGAGCTTCGACAGTTGTGCTGCTATCCCGCGATACACGCCGAGGTAGGGATACTTGCACTCAATTTTATTTAGAGCAAGCCCAAGTGGCCCTGAAATGTGAGGCATCGTGGTGAAATCAGGAGCTGGTCAATAATTAAATTGAAGAAATCGACATTTTCCAGCCAGTTCGACAATTTTATCGATTTATACACATTTTCGCCCTTATCTGAGAAGGCTAGGTGTATATCTTTACTACCATGTGTGTGTGTGTCTCTTACACCAGTGTGTCGGAACTATATTTCCTGGCGCATTCTGCTAAGTTTTAGCTGATGCGTGCTGTTCAGCCAAGTGCCAGGCTGTATTTTCTGTCATTAATTATGTGTTTATATGATGTTACAACAGTTATAATGACGTTAATATATTGGAATACGTTATGTGGGATGGTCACTTGCCTGGATAAGGCATAATGAATTACAACTTTTAGTTTAATAAAATAGTTAAATTGGAGACATAATGGTTTACAATATTTAGTTTAATAAAATTGTTAAATTGGAGAAATAATGATTTACAATTTTTAGTTTAATAAAATTGTTGAATTGGAGAATCACTGGTGTAATGTTGATTTTGTTAAAATGTATAAATATATATATGTGTGTGTGTGTGTGTGTGTGTGTGTGTGTATGTGTGAGTATGCGTGTGTGTGTGTGTGT
>NW_004797611.1:831297-832901 GCF_000002075.1 Aplysia californica
TGTGTGGTAAGAAGTACTTTATGCGGATTCAGTAACATGTTTAGTTTCGGTAACTGACGGGACAAATGAGGTATTGGTTTTCTGTCCTGTCAGTTACTGAAACTAAGCACGTCACATAATGTACATACAGTACTTTTCTATTTTTTTCAAATGATTGCATTTAATACGATTTTTAATAATGTCTTTCAAATGTTCTGATCCATTAAAATTGAAATAAAATCATTTATACTGAATTATTGTGTTATCATTGTAAGAAAGTATAGTCCAAATGTCCCGTCAGTCACCGTGAATAGCCAAAATACTGAGGCCACCAGGCAATCAGAAAGCTTCTTCTACGTGGCATATTATGATATTAGTATGGTGTCCAAAGTTTCTTCGTGAGAAGAATGCAAAGAGTTTTAACGGACTTCCCTGTCTCATCTGTCGAATGTTTTCGCTTTAGTAAGTGTTTTACGGGCTTTGCATGCAACACGATTGGGTGATAACATAAGTGCTGAAGATTAGATATGTTACAAGAGAGTAACGAACACAATTGAAAAGGAGGGAGGAGAGATAAGGACGATAGTTGTTTGACTGCAAAGAAGGAACAAAGCACACCAGAGCACCCGTCAACCACCCGCGATTTGTTGAAGTTGAAGCCTAGTAGAGGTCTAGCAAAATGGCCACTTTTAAAAATACAGTACATGCTTTTTTTTCTTTTTATCTTAAAACAGTTTTACAGGAGGCAAAGACTACTTCAAAGTACTTTTGAAGTAGTCCTTGCCAGGAGGGCAAAAGAAACTGAATATCTTTACCAAGAAAACTAACTATTTACAAATATCCGAAGTCAATATATTTAATAATGCAATTCTGATAACTTCCTTGTTATCCTTTAAAGCAAATAGTGTATTACTGTTAACAACATTCAGTTCTTTGGTTCTCCCAGGGACGTTATAAATAGTACTATTTACAACCTCTTTGGGCTCTTCTGCAAAATTGTAAAAATTGCATAAACCGTACTTTTCACAAATGCAAGCAGATCTGATATAGCGTTCATAGACCATCCCCACCAAATATTCTTTACTACCGCCGTGAATAATCTTTGTCCCCACTACACTACCCGACCCGACCGACAAGACTCGATCATATAATAATAATAATAATAATAATAATAATAATAATAATAATAATAATAATAATAATAATAATAACAGTAATAATAAACAGCATTCTGGAAAGCGTAAATTCCCACTGAACAGCAAGCTCTACGCACTTAACAATCTTATTACCCCAGCAGACATGATAGCATTCTGAAACAATGTCAATTTTCTGGGATGCATACAGAAACTAGCTGGCATTTCATATGCACTAAAACACTAACATACGGTACTGACAGGATCTTTCGCTGTCTATGACGGGGTACCCATATTCACCTAGGTGAAGTGAGGAAAATTCGTGTAAAGTGTCTTTCTCAAGGACACAACGTCGGGTTAGTGGCTCGAACCCCCTATAAGATAAGATACATCTTTATTGTCCTGATCCAGGCACATTGGTTTGGTGTTTCATCAAGTACACAAATACACATACACACACACACACACACACACACATACACACACGCGCAC
>NW_004797611.1:835251-836431 GCF_000002075.1 Aplysia californica
CTCCCAGCCCTGACAATGGGGTGAAAGTTTACGACACACTTTCCCCCAGTGACACAGTTACCTATGCGCCCATTGGGCTTTTGTTAGGCGCGTTCTATTTTCCGCAACAACACGACCCAATCCACCTCATGGTATGTGTTTGGAATGCTGCGTGTTTGTGCGGCTGAGATTTAACAGTTATTAATTACATCAAACCACTTTTGAGGCAACCTTTTCTTCAGATAAAAACTAATTAGAGAAATTTGGAGGTGAAACGGTTTCGTCCCCACCATCCAGAAGAATTTAACGTAGAACAAAGAGATGGAAGACAAAGGTGACTCTTCTCGTTTGAATGGTTCTAAAAATGCCATGGCTTGCCGTGAGTATAGAAAAATCATCACTGTTTTGTTCTTATCGCTTGCTTTTTGGTGGTAAAGAAGTGGAAGAAACCTAAGCCCCACCTAAATCTTGGTCCACCCACCGCCACTGATGCCTATTTGGTTACGGCAGGCTGACCGGTACTTGTTCAACCATGAGTAACCGTTACTGTCACATAAAAAAAAAATGAATCCAGTGACGTGACAAACTGTGCAACGAATTTTGTATAAACTATGATTTAATCTTGGGTATCCAGTCATCACTATTTTGTTTGTTTGTTTGTGTGATGTCTCATTATAGTTTGGATACACCTGGATAGTTCAGCACAACAACCGTATACAGAAATCAGCAAACCGACTATGTTGGGTGTTATGACACAACTGTATCTTAACTTTTATTACTCATCCTGAAGAGGGCAAAATAAATTCTATTCTATCTCTTATGAGCTCACTCTCTCCCGGTAACTGAGTGCGTTTGTTGAATTTTGTGTGTGAGTGAGAGAGAGAGAGAGAGAGAGAGAGAGAGAGAGAGAGAGAGAGAGAGAGAGAGAGAGAGAGAGAGAGAGAGAGAGGAAGAGATAATGGAGGCCAGAAAGCACTGCCGAGGGAGGGTGGTGAAAGTGACAGGGAGGGTGTCGTCGAAAGCGCAAAGAGTAGCCTACCGTAGGCCTACTTAATGTATTCATGGGTCAAAGTCAAAGGTTCAGCCAATCGTAGCCCGGTTTACGCACTGCGTGTAGTCGCATGTGTGTGTGTATGTCTAAATCTAATATCTAGATCAAGATAAAAAATCATGAAAGTATTGAAAGTAGATTTCTCCTGCA
>NW_004797611.1:836531-838844 GCF_000002075.1 Aplysia californica
GAGAGAGAGAGAGAGAGAGAGAGAGAGAGACAGAGACAGAGACAGAGAGACAGAGAAAGAGGGGGAGACAGACAGACAGAGAGAGAGAGAGAGAGAGGGAGAGCGAGAGCGAGAGAGAGAGACAGAGAGAAAGAGAGAGGGGGGGAGGCGTGAAAGCAAGAAAGAAAGAAGTTAGTGAAAACACTGGTTTTGAAAAAAAAAAGTCTGAAAAACAGAGAACTCAAGGTTTATATGCACAATGTACGATTGACAGTACTGGCACCCGCTGTTTAAATCTGTGAGCAAAAAGAACTTAATCTTTGGGAAAGGTGTAATGGATTTTGTTATAAGAACAGTTCGCATTATACGGTTTTCATTTGCGGTGCCTTATAATTAGTGAGATTAACCCCCCCCCCCCCACACCAATCTCCCACGGGAAAAAGACTCCCCCATTTCTGTTCCCCTTTTGGTCCCCTCACATAAAGTCTGTCCTGTTTTTTTTCTCTTCTGCTCCTATCACAGGTCATATGGGCGCTCTTCTACAACGCTATTTTGATTCCCGTAAAAACCAGCTTGGGAGATACACTTGATGTCTGTCATTAATTCTGGTTAGGTCAGCCTTTGCGTCACTTTTTACAAGAAACCAAACACTCTTCAGACTTTAAAACGTAAACGAAGGTAGCATTCAACATTCCTAAGAACACGTAACGATGGAGCTGGATACTCATGAATTTTAAACTTGTGCATTTTAAAAATTGAAGATTTCGACCGCTACGCGTCGTTAAAAATAATATTCCAGAATTGAGCCAGAGGTTTCTCCGGGTTTTTTTGTTTTGTTTTTTTTGTTGAAAGTGGGCATTTGCAGTTCAGTAGAGGTTGAAAGCTGCATGGATAAAGGCAAAAAGGGAACCCACAAACTGAGAGGGACAAATTAAGAGAACCTCTTTAGGTTTGAACCTCCGCAAGTTCAGTAAAATTGTCATGTTCTTCTAGTCCAGAAGTCGTGATATGGGAAATTAACAAAACAAAACAAACAACTGATTTACTTAATAAAAAGAAGTTATTGTCCTTTCCCTAGTCTGAATATCATATTATACAGCTTAATATGTGAGTCACCCTGGTAAAACCAGGCGTTCGTCAAACTAATGAAATCGAAGAAACTCATTTTTCCTCTCAATGAGTAATTTTTATTACATTTATATTTTCTTTCTTTTTTTAATTTCTTTTTTTGGAGCGAGGGCCTGGCACTTAGCACATTTTATGTCCATTTAAAAACGCATTCCTGCTTAGATTTTTTAAAACTGAAAAACGTTGATGAAAGGCACAAAAATGTAAATGAACAGTTTTAAGGGCCACTGCAGCTCTGAAAGTCACCAAACTTTGGTGGCCACTCTCGCTCATTTAACCTCTGACACATGGCGACCCTCACTCCCTTCCTTCACTGGCAAATATCCCCACTTCTATTCAAGATAGACGGGTACTTTTTTCACCAAAAGAAGGGGAAATGAACAGTCTTTAAGATTATGCCAATATAACTATATATCCGGCAAGCCCAAAAATTGACGAGGGTCTGATTCCACCACGTCGTGACACACACATATGTGAGGCAGCGCGGTGGAATCAGGCTCTCGTCAATTTTTGGGCACATAGAGTTATTGGTATCATCTTAAAGCTTGTTCACTTGTTTTTATTTGGATGAAAAAAATATCCGTTTATCTTAAATACAAGTCGAGATATTTGAGAATGAAGGAGGTGGGGACCACCTGTTTTCAGAGGTGAAAATAGTGAGAAAATGGCCGCCAAAAATTACTTATTTCCTTAGCTTAAGAGTCCGTGGTAAATGAAAGTTTACATATTTTGTGCCTTTAATCACCGTTTTTCAGAAAAATCCACACAGAAATGAGTTCTTTAATGGGCATGAAAGGTGTTGAGCCCAAAAACAAAAATTTGATAAAAATTCACAAACCTGCGGAAAAATGCAAGTTTCTTCACTTTGATTTTTTTGACGAAAGCCTGATTCCACCACGCTGCCTCACATGTTATGATGAAGATGGGCAATCTGTAGGCCTACGCACCCGTCGATGCAAGGTTGGTTATTAGATCAGGGAGAAGGCTGACTGCTCTGAATTCAGTCTACGTGGGCTGTGCGTATGTGTGGCTCAGCATCCCGACAGAAAGGCGAAGGTACAATAAATAAAATATGTGTTTTCAATCAAGGAGACTTTACCTAATGAGAATTGACCCAAGATCTTTCATGAACATGGTTAAGAGTGTAACCACTTCGTGTGTGTGTGTGTGTGTGTCTGTCTGTCTGTCTGTCTGTCTGTCTGTACA
>NW_004797612.1:0-1180 GCF_000002075.1 Aplysia californica
AGCAAGATAGAAGGAGAAAAAGAGAGGAGGAGGAGGAAAAGGAAGAGGAAGAGAGGGAGTGAGAGGGATACAATTAGAAAGGAGAAGATATAAGTACAAAGGAATACAGAAACACCACAAGCGTCATGAGAGAAAGAGAAAGTCTTAATTGAATTTATTTATTTATTCATTTATTCATTTACTTTATTTATTTATTTATTTATTTATTTATTCATTGACATGTATTTATTTATTCATTCCAGGAACAGACAGAGCGGTAGAATAATATTTGTTGTGTTTGCTTTATATTAGAAAACAATTTTTTTTAAACAACAACAGCAAAAAAAACCCACCAAACAACAAAAACAGATATTCACTTTGAAACTTACGAAGTATCTCTAAATCAATAAGGTTGTCAACTAATTCCCTCGTTCAGCCACCAATGTAATGACTAAGCTACATCCTGTCTTCTGTTTTATCCCCAGTAATGGCTTCGTGAGCAGGCTATTCATTTTCTTCATGGGGCATCAGTGATGAAAAGGATACTTTCCATTCAAGCCATAGACTTATCATACATTAACATCATAGGTCATGCAATGTGACGTAATTCCGGTACACTATAGAGTGCACCGTTGGACTCTAAAAAATCAAAATAATGGGCATGGGGAAAGGTGCCACAGATTTTTTACTATACCAAACTGGTTGCGGGGGGGGGGGGTGCCCCTCTTTAAGGCATCCGTGGTGTGCTTGCTTTGCAGAGATCAAGTTTTAAAGGAGAGCAAATAGAGGCAGCCATGACAGTGCCCGGTCTAGGTCGTCATAATTCAAGTCTATGGCACGAGCTCGGCGTGGATAAAGAACTAAAAAAAAAAGCAAGCAGTATCCAACAACAATATCATTGTAACCTCCAGTCTCTATTTTCTAGTTATTGTTTCCGAGATTCGATGTCAAATTAATTTATTGTATAGCCGGCATTTCGCGACTTTTGGGGAAAACAGAAATTGAAACATAAAGTGAAATGTGATCATAATTGTGCTATCATGTTGTGTACGTAGGTTTTCTGATCTGTTATTTTTTAAATTTTTTCCTGTTGCTGCTGCTGCTGTCATTGCTGCTATTGCTGCTGTTGCTTCTACTGCTGTTTGTTTTTGTTTCTTGCTGTTGCTGCTTATTCTTCTTTTGCTGCTACTGCTGCTGTTGC
>NW_004797612.1:3005-9598 GCF_000002075.1 Aplysia californica
GGGGGAACAGGCAATATCTTTCTCTTTATCTAAATCTATACTACATTTGTGAAAGTTCGTCACTTTGGTCGCCTAAAACTTCCGAACCACTAAACTTTCGAATTTAAAAAAGGAAAGCATTATTCCCAGTGACACTGGGGATAAGCCCAGAAACTATTCCCAGTGACAGGCCCAGAAACCACTGGCAATAGGGCCTAGGGCAGAATTGTTCCCACTGTCACCTGGAATAGGTCCAGAAACTATTTCCAGTGACACTGAGAATAGACAGAATATTTCCACACTGATCCACATGGGCATGATGGTGATGGGTTACTAAATACTGAACTATTACTAATGTAGATCTAGATCTAGATTCTGGCTAGATTCTAGATCTAACTAAACTAAAATAGATTCTAGTGTGAGTGGAAGACTTTATTTTTTTTAAAGAAAAAGGAATTATCATTCTATGCTTGCTTGTTGTTTAGTCGTAATTTATTTATGTACGTGTAGATCTACATACGGATTTTGGAGACCACGGTACAGGACAGGTAGAAATCCTTCCGGATTCTTCTTTCTTCTAGATCTAGTTGTAGATTCTAGATCTATCCTACGGTCAAGTCTCAGCCCTCGGCACAGATGCACACTATAGGCACTCCAATGGGGTAACTCTATGGCCCTAAGTAAGAGAAGAGAACAAAAGTAGCCTACTGAACTGAAGTGAGAAGAAAGTCTACACTGCAAAGACTTCTGATTTTTTTTAATGCAAAAGAGTTCCGCTGTCAGTGGGGATAGTTTCTGTACCTCTCCCCAGTGTCACTGGGAAAGTCACTTTGTTTGAAAAAATAGAAGTAAAAATAAAAAACGGTGGTTCAGAACCATATCAATGGTGCGCAGTTATATTAAAGCGTCTGAAGTCGCTGCCAGTTTTATTTTCAGTTTTTCATTAGTTTCGTTTAGATCTAATCTTGGGAAAGTCCGTCTTCTGAGACGCCATTGTAATCAAGTGAGGCTTCCGTTCACAAGCAGTGCGCACTGTTCCACAAAGGCTTGACGATCGATTCTTTTTGAGTCCATTGGTCAAACTGGTACCCAGCTAGTCCACAACAATTTCTCAGAATATCGTGTAAGGTGTTCTTTGTACATAGGCGGAGAAATGAAGATGTAACAGCAACTATTGTTGGCACGTAATCTTGCCTGCATTTCATAGAAAAATAAAGAATAAAATGGTTTGACCACTTGTTGCGAATGTCACCGAATCAGCCAGCCTCGAGAGCCTATAACACCAAGTACTCAGGCTATAAAGGAAAAAGTAAACCGCGCAGAAAGATGGATTGAGGACTCACGGGAACCCTGACAAACTACAACTTCACAATTGACAGAGCTGCAGAGTTGGCCTACTATAGAATATTGTAACTCCATTCGACGCTCACCGGCAACAGATGATTAATGAGTTTAGTTTTAGTAAGAGTTTTACGGCACTTGCAACACAATACTGTCATGTAAGTGCCGAAATTTGGAGGGGTCACAAGAGAATGATAAACACAGTTAATATATAAAAATGAATGAGGAGACATAAGGAAGATAGATGTTTGATAGGAAAAAAGGAGTAAGCTACACCAGAGCACCCGCCAACCTCCCACTAACATAGGATGAAAAAGTAAAAGTTAAAAGTAAAGTTTCGGTTTGTAAATGCGGTTGTGAAAACATAATTTGCAACAACTTGAAAAGGTGTTTGACCTAATTTGGCGTATACCTGATTTGAGTAAAACCCCGACTATTTCATTGATTCAGCCAGGGAAAAACTGTCGTGAATAAACCATGACCGACCCCGAGGTCCGCCATTGTGGTTGTTGAGGGGAGTCTTTTGTTTGTGAGGAACTCTCTGGTGTGTGAGGAACTCTTTTGTTTGTGAGGACTATTGTTTTGACGAGGCACCATCTTTTATGTCTCCGGACAACGGAGATGTATGGGGGATGCTGTTGAGTTGTTGTTGCTGTTGTTGTAGTTGCTGTTGTTGTTGTTGCTGTTGTTGTTGTTGTTGTTGTTATTGTTATTGTTGTTGTTGTTGTTGTTGTTGTTGTTGTGTGTGTGTGTGTGCGTTTGTGGCAGCCTATCCGTTCGAAATAGTTCTAGCCCCGAAGAGCGTGCTCTTCGCCAGGACTACCGCCTCCCTTGACTATTGTTGTTGTTGTTTTCGCTAATCCTTTTTCTCTTTTGTAAGTGATTATTGAAAGGCGTGTTGTTCGTCGAATGGGTCAGTATGTTTGAAACGTTACATTCGATTTACTTTTATTTCACATTGAAGCACACAGAGTCATCGGAGAGACGGTGCCATAAATGTGATCTTTATCATTCTTATTATTATCATTACTTATTTAACACGCAACCCTGAAAAAGCTAGGTTCCATTGAAAGCAGGAGGTGGATCAGTCTGAAAGATTTAGGTGGGGTTTGTCCCTAACCTGACCCTGGGTCAACAGGTTCTTTTAAATATCAAATACAAGTGTTTTACGCCGTCATCCATACACGTAAAACCATTTAAGAGGCAGGCTCCTTCCACCGTACCACTGCCAAACTTGAACCATCAACAAAGCGTAGGCAAGTAAGAAATTAATTTATAATGTCCCAGAAAGACAATGAACGTCACAAGAAGAGACAGACAAAGAAACGAAGACATCAGACAAAAAGTCTGAGTGAGCGTAGAATCAAGCATGAGATGCATGTACGCCGAGAGACAGCAAATAATTAATATGGTGGTTTGGACACGCTAGGAGATTTGTGCTACAAAGGCCAGCCTTAGAAGCCTACAACATACGTTTAAAAAATGTAAAATGTCATTGAAATGTGAAGTGTGCTGACAAAACGAGTTACTTCTCAGATTTTAGACCGATGGAAAAAGAAAACATTAAATTTATAGGTTGAAGTTTTACAATTTATCAGTATGAAATGAAAAAAGACGTGTTAAACTTGATGAGAATGACATTGGTTTAGAGTCTACAAATATGACCCTGTTTTGATTATTTGCTGATATCTCCATTCATGCATTGCGAGAAGTAACTCATTTTGTTAGCACGCTTCACAAATGTATGTCATTTATGATTTATAATGTGTTCTTGGAAGACTCACTTTTCTGTAAGACGTCATGTTGTGATGTGGACCTGTGGCCTTAAACACCAAATAAACATTTAGATCTATTTATAAACATATTATGTTTCAATGGCTTAAAGACAAAGGGAAGACTTACAAAAAGATGGAAGGGAGGAGTCATATAGAGTTTAAAGCCAAACAATATGACGGCCGGAAAGGGAACACACCAGACCCAAGTCTGACAATTTACATCTCCACGCGACACCATACGTCATGTTTTACTATCGTATCCTACGACGTGGGGACCTCTGAACCGCCACTTTCCAAAGAAGAAATTTACTCGTTAATCCGATCCGTGCGCTTTGCATAGCAGTCTGCAAAATGATTTTTTAAAAGAAGTACTGAACGTTTCAAAGAGATCTTTGCACTAGACCTATTCTAAAATTTGAAGAATACAACCCCTGGGGTACAAAATGACCCCAGGGCGTACGGATAGGGTTAAACATCTGTAGAAACCACCCACTTGGATTTTTTACTGGTATTCATTAAAAAAAATTCTAGAACACAGCCTTGTGTATCCAAAAATATTGATCTGATAAAACAAATGGATACATGTTATTGTGCAAACATTGGAGAACATGTTTTCGAAAGTTGATAAGATATTAGACAACAACAACAAATATGTTTCGCCACACATTTTTGACTGCACTATAGTGCACTGTCCAAAGGTAGTTTCCATCTCTCTCTTTTTTCCGAAGAAAAAATCTTTGTTAGAGAACAAACCAATTGACGAACGAGTATTAGAAGACGGGATATAATTAGGGGGAAATATTGACTCGTTGGAAGATGTTACTCACTAATGACTACGGATGATATTATAATTCCAAAGCACTCCTTCACGTTGATCCAATGTGAACGTTCTACCCTCATCACAATCCTTACACCCCCCCTCCCCCTAACCCTCAACAAAAAAAAATATTTAAAAAATCAAACCTTGTCCTTATCCGTCTCACCTTTAAAACATGCTGACTAATTACAGGTGTCTGATTCAAAACAAAAAAAAGGAACCACGTAAAAGACAATAACTCGGTCATGTCTGAACTAATTTTAACAAAACTTCAAAGAAATAAAATTCAGTTAGGTTACATTACATTTGTAAATTTATAAAAAGAAAATCCCTCGACGTGTTCAAAAAATCATCAAGTTTTAAAAATTCAAACAAAATTGGGTAAAACGCAAAATGTTACTATTATAACGCGATCTGAAACAGGGTCGGGATTTACCCGTTCATGTTTCAGGACAAAGACGGTAATACCGCAACAGTCACTTCCAGTGGATACTTCACTGTGCTGAAAAAGTTTTGGAGTAGTTTGGGGAATAGAAAATGTTATGCAGCCCCATCAGAGGGTATAGACTGGGATATAAGAGTTCACGTGCATGGAACGTACACATTCCCTGTGACACCAGTAACCGCTGAAATGCATCATAATTAATAGTAGTGATGAACATTCGATTTTTCTTTCAAATTAGTACCCCCCCCCCCCCCCCACCATCACCCTCTTTCCCCTCCCTCCCTATACATCCGCTTTCCACAGACACACACACACACACACACACACACACACACACACACACACACACACACACGACACCCACACCCTGGTTTCCGTAGGATGGGGTCACACGTAGACGCTCATAGAACAGGCTGCCTCATCCGAAATAGGTCACGGGGAGATAGAGGGCCGGCGTAGACAACGTGTACTCGTGTAGTGCAAAAGTGAGAAAGTGTGAGAGCATCACGCCGTGAGCTTGATTAAACAAGTGTCCAAAATTAGTAAAAGAACGTATAGGGTCACACCCGCACATCAAGGGTAACCTCTGTATGGTTGCAAGAATTGTTTGGGGAACGCTTTTTGAGCCAAAGATTTACAAATTAATGGTTACAACATTCCCCTTACCTTGAGCCCCTTCAGTTACTTCCTTTGGTTATTGTTGTTTTGTATTGTTTTTATTTGTTTTTTTACAGAGGAAGTCTACGGAAACACTACATAAACAGTCGGGCAGTTGAAACTCAATGGTGAACAGAAATTCCAAAGAAGCGACTCAGAAATGTGTCAGTGAGTTAATCAAAACTTCCAGTCGCGTATTGGAGCTTGCAAGGAGAGAAATTGTCAACACCTGGAGATTTAATTAGCCATCACCTTCCTGAATTTATTGGTGAATATCAAATTATTTTTTTAAAAATAAATTTGATTTTCAATGAGCAAATCGCGCCTATCTGAAATAGAACAAAATAAAGTTGACTTTTGCAAAGTTGCATAGTTTTGCGTTTCACTCAGTTTTGCTTGAATTTTTTTTTTACCTGGTATTTTTCGAACGAGTTGACTTTGTTTATATTGACAAATGTAACACTGCCCGACTTTTGTGTCTTCGAAATTTTATTGAAATTAGTTCAAAGATAATTGAGTTGTTGTCTTTTGAATGGATCCTTTTTTTTTACAGATCCTCGGTACAAAGAAAAGCTGTTATTAAATAAACGTAAAAACGGGAACCTTCCTTTTCCAAAAAGTGAAATAGAATGTAATCAAACCTCATCTTCAACTGCTTCACCTTTACCACATACTAATTAAGTAAGAGCAACCACGAGCGACAAAGAAGAGCTATTATTCAATTTTTAAAAATTAAACAAGAAATCCAAATTGTCAAATCACGTTTCGTAACATGGTAAATATCACTTATTTCTAAGAGCTAGCGAAAATAATTGCTGAAAAAAACCCCCAACAACAACTGTGAAGCAGACTAACAGGACTATTGCATCACTATATTCAATTGATCGTTGATTAATTAAGCAAACATAATTTGAACACGATATCGATGGTCATGATTGTACTGTAGTGTTTCACGTGTCATTGACGCGGTAATCGATGCTACAATTACTACATAATTACTGAATACCCGACAACGCTGACAGGAGTTTGTTTAAAAGATCGGTATGCGGAGGATAGATTGAAGGGAGAGTTTTATCTGGAACTTATCCATTACTTTGTACTTTACAGACATGTTGGTGGTAACTGTTCTATAGAAACTACATTCCATAAAGAATAAGACAGTTATTGTGCAGAATAACAACTGCTAGTCAAAGCATTTGTTAAAAGATACCAGTAAGTATACTGTGCCTATGCTGAGAAGCCTTTCATGATACAATTTAAATAAATAAATTTCATTAGCAATCAAACCTGCGTCTTTGGTGCATCAGTTAGGCACTTTGCCGTAGCACACTGGAGCACCAAGTCCCATTCCTGAGTGGGGTGAATTTTTATCGAGTAACCCAGACTTTCTGCAGAGATTTTGTAACCCTCTAAGCTCGGGGTGAACCTGATAGACTGGGTAGGAAACGTGTCTCCGTAATTATCGAAACTGTATCGACGGGGACGTAGTACACACACATCAACGCATCCAAACATCTTTCTGTTTTTTAGGCATATCTCTTTAGCAGCCTTCTCCTCCTCCTCCTCCTCCTCCTCCTCC
>NW_004797612.1:11340-12508 GCF_000002075.1 Aplysia californica
TTATTATTATTATTATATGCATTTATTTATAATTAGAATCTATGCATTCATGTATATATGCATGTTTGCCATTGTAAACCAAATTTCCCTTCTGGAATCAATAAAAGTGTAATTTACTTTTTTCATTAAAAAAAGTTCTACACATTAACTTGAAAAGAATGGATATTTTTCTCCTTCTTTCCACTAGGTGCCTATGACCCGGTCCTCCTGGGCTTCCTGTCTCTGTCCGCCTCTGATCTGTGTTACCTCATCTTTGCGATGTACATACAGGTCGCCGTGTGTCTTTATTACGTGGATCTGTCTAGCCTGTGGTCTGCCACGCTCGGCTCATATGTCGTGAACTACGCACACTTGAGCTATGAAATCTCCATCGTTCTCACAGTCTACATGGCTGTCACGCGATGCTGCTGCGTCACTCTGGCCTTGAGATTTCGCAGCATTTTCACAGTCAGGAGAACCGTCCTCGCGATTGGCTTGATCTGCTTCCTGGTTCTCGCCCTTAACGTTCCGGTATTAGCCACGCAGAAGCTGGCGTGGATGAAACCAGCCAATCGGAGCGAGTCTTTGCTTATAATAAAACGTCTGGATGGCTTCTCGGCTGCTTTGGCGTTCCACGACGCAGTGAACGTTCTCGCGATCACCAACACGAGTCTGGGTGTGGTTATTCTGTCTCTCTTCATCCTCATCCGAGCCTTGAAGAAGTCCTCGAAATTCAGAAGTAGGTCGGCGGCCATGACGCCCAAGGTCAAAGGTGACTCAGAAACTGCAGTGACGTCAGACGCACTCGGCCCTCGTGATGCACAAGTAATCAAATCTGTAGCTCTAGTTTCCGTTATCTTCGTCGTCTGCTCGTTCGTGTCCGTTCTCCGGAGATTTCTCCGCTGGATGTTTCCGGAATTCGACTTAGGTCAACGGTACCAAAATATCTTTCTCGTCACTGTTGTGATCAATTCTTATTTCCCGTTCTTAAACGCTTCTTTCAACATCATAGTCTACTACTGTTTTAACTCTAAGTACAGGAATATCTTAAGGGGGCTGCTTTTTAAAGGAGAAAATGTTGAGAAATGATAGCCCCGGGGACAAGATGTAGGACAAAGGCATGTGAGACATCGTGGTGAAATCAGGCGCTCGTCAAAAAAATAAAATAAAAGAAATCGACATTTTGCAG
>NW_004797612.1:13857-14980 GCF_000002075.1 Aplysia californica
GTTTTGGGGGGGGGGGGGAGTGCTTAACAGCGCTTGCAACTGCTGAAAGTCATAATAGCGCGCGGAACACATTAAACATTTTCAGTTTGGTAGGGATTTTTTAAATTTTGTCCGGGTGGTGGTCGAAACCTACTCTGATCGATTATGAACCACCAAAGGATTTTTTACGTGCGCAACTTGCACACAGGACCTCCGAGATTTTTGCTCTTGTCCGAGAAGGCTAGGTGTAGATCTTTCCTACCAGAAGATCAGGGGTGAGGCTGAAAATAACAGTAAGAAGGAGCAAAGGGGTAACAGTAGATAGGCTGTAGAAAGAGTCAGGGGCTCACAGGAGGGGACAAAAGAGGTGAGAGGGAGGGGCAGAAAGTGGAAACGAGGCACTTTGCGGGTCGCGCACAGAAGACCTGAGTTCGGTTCCCGTATGTGGGGAACTTGTGTCAAGACACGTTGGAATCAGATGCTCGTCAATCTTTGGGGCATACGTGGTTTTTGGTATCATCGTAAAGCCTGTTCATTTACCTTTCTTTTTGGTGAAAAAAATACATGTATCAATCTACAATCAAACAAGCTGGGTACTTCAGTAAACCAGTGGACTCGACACCCGATGTTTCACATGTTGACCAATCACTCTCATCGTTAGATTTGTATCTCCCGAGGATGGGGTTCCTACCGAGAGGTTTATACTTTTTTTTTTTTAACTTCAAAACCACACGTGAAATGGCATGGCAGAACTGATTTTTAATTATTTAGATGAAATTGAAATCGATTTCAGTAAATGTAGAGATCAGTCATACGACAACGCAGCCAACCTGTCTGGCAAGTATATTGGAGTCCAACAAAGAGCTTTGGAGAAAAACAAATTTGCAAAATTCATTCCATGCCACGGCCATTCTCATAACCTTAGAGGGCGTGCCGCTGTTCATTCATGCTCGGAGGCAGTTAATTTCTTTGGGGTGGTAAACAAATAATAATTTGTTTTTTTCTTCTGCTTCAACTACACGGCGGGCCACTCTAAAACGCTTCTTATTACCAAAGTCAAGAGTCGTCCAACATTTATCTCATGCAAAATGTAAAGCTACTTCTGCAGTTTTTTGTTTTTTGTTTAAATTAAGGCTATTTTTTT
>NW_004797612.1:17144-24056 GCF_000002075.1 Aplysia californica
ATGTACAAGGTGTTACAAGAGAGTTTGGGTTTGTATTAAAGTACAAGGTGTTACAGGTACAAGAGAGTTAGGGTTTGTGTTAATGTACAAGGTGTTACAAGAGAGTTAGGGTTTGTATTCATGTAAATGTTTTTACTAGAGAGTTTGGGTTGGTATTCATGTACAAGTTTTTGCTACGCCATCGCCACAGTTGAGATCGTTTAAGAGGCGAGTATCGGATCCTGCTTGTATCGGCTAACCCGAGCTGAAATAACATCCTTGCAGGAAGACCAGGTTACACAATAAAAATGTCTCCCCATTCAAGAATGGAACTCAGGTCTCTAAATGAGACAGCAAAGTGCCTAACCGCTGGAGTAAATGACTTACACAAAAGTAGGTTACAATATAATTATTCATATTTTCAGGGTATTTTTTTTTTCTTAAATTTTTTTTTTTAGTACAGCCTCTCAATATCAACCTCCGATATAACAACATCCTCTGTATAACAACATGGTGCCCAGGTCCCGATATTTCCTTTTATACTTATATATAAATACATGTATCATTAGTAATATTTTCGTTGCCTCTCTATAACGACATTTTTTCTGGTCCCGACAATGTCGTTATTATAGAGAGACTGCATTGTACGAGTTTTTTGTTGAAGTAGAGGTTTTTCGGCGCTCGCAACAGCATAAGGTCATACGAGCGCCAGAAGATTTGAGGTGTTACAAGAGAGTAACAAACATAAAAAAGAAAAAGGGGAGAAAAGGACGATAGATGTTTGATAGGAAAGAAGAAGCAGACCACACCAGATGAGAGCATGCGCCAACCACCCACATTGTAAGAGTTTTTCAGCTTTAGCAACGCAAATAGGTCATATAAATGATGAAGATTATAGTTGCTATAGTAGACTAGAGTAACCCAACAAGAAAAGAAGAAAGCCAGGTGATGATGAAGATAGATAATAGGAAAGAAGGAGTAAATGACACCAAAGTACCCGCCAACAATCAACAAAAACTGCATACACACGAGAAGACATAAAATCAAGCAAGAACTGACTCAAACTGCGAAAAATCTATATTCATTAGACTTTTATTGTTAGTTAAATGCACTGCTTTTATCATGGGTTTCGATGTATATTTTCCCAGCGAATTCACAGAAAAAATGAATGTATGGAGGAACACACCAGTATAAAATTCAGCTAAATTGAGCAAACGTTAGCATCAACTCGGGGGAGTGGGGGACGGGAAATGCTAAGCTTATACGACTGTTTAAATGTTGCACCACAATAAGGCAGGTATAGTATAAAGTCAAGTGTCAAGTGTATATAATGAATGATGTTTAGTCAGACCAAAAGGGAAAAAAAAAAGACTAGGACAAAGTATCAAAGAAATCCAAAGTCAAAACGGATAAATAAGTCTATGGTACAGAATCGAACAAAATGAAAGTCTTGCTTTTCCTTCATGCAAGACAAGTAAACAAAAAACTAGTGGGAAATTAATTGTGTGGTCATCGTCATGAAATCACGCTCTCGTCAGAATTATGAAATGGAAAAAAAAAGTATTTCCAAAAGTTGGGCAATTTTTTTTTCAAAATGTTGCATTTTTTTATTTTTTGGGGGGCTCACCCCTGTCATGAATTTTTGTTTGTTTGTTTAAAAACATATTTCTGGGATGATTTTACCCAAAACCATTGATCAAAGGCACAAAAAAGGTTAAATTTGCAGTTTCCAAGTACACTCAAGTTTTGAAAAACATCAAACTGTGGCAGCCGTTTTCTCATTTATTTTACCTGGGACACCAAGTGCCCCCCCCCCTCCCTAATCTCCTTCAACAGCAAATATCTCAACTTTTATTTAAGATACAACATGAGTACAATTAAAACCAAAATCATGAAAATTGTACAAGTTTTCAGATGATACCAATAGGTGCACATGTGACATAACAAAACTGACGAGAGCCTGAGAAAACACAATCTCGTGACACAGGTTAGCTTTTTTTGTTTTTTCAGTCAGGACGACCACTCCAGAGGACTCCCATTCTGTCCCCAGTGGGGTTTGAACAACAACCTTTCACATGCCCAATGCAGGGGCCACAGACACCAGAGACCAAAAAACTCAATCTGAAGGACACGGAGGTAAATCTAAAAGTAACTGTTGACAAAAATGTGCCAGGGCATGCAACACGTGACAATGGCAAAGTGGGGGAACAATGGCACTTGTAGAACACTATCACATGATACGCCAGCTCCGAGTACAGAAATAAAAGGGAAGGAAAAATGACGAAAAAAAACAAACAAAAAAACCCCTGGATTTTCTTCAAAAGCGCAATTTATAAATTATCTAAAAAAAGAAAATTAGATAATCCTAACATGCAAATGTTGTAATGCCAAGACATCAAGTTGACACCGGGCTCTGAGGAAAGACGGCGAGGAGGATTGTTTTCCTTTCTTTAGAATCAAACCTCTTCTGAAGTTGAACTATGAACAAAAGATATATATACCTATCCAAATAGACCTTCACATGTACTGCATTATCACTGCTAACATCGTCAAACACATCATCATTTATTCACGGAAGAAAAACACCGTTCTATCTTTCATTATGCTGCCCAAACCTGACAGTTCTTTAACGCAGGCTCCTACACACACCTACAGACTTGCAAAATAGCCTGCTCTACTCTGGTGTTGACCAGATGACAAGGACATGTGGTTACTAGAGGGAGGCATTGCGCTGCCAAGAGCGAAATGCTCATAGCTAAAGGGATTTGAAAACATCTTTCATTATGACTCACATATGAGAAAAAAGCAACTCTCAGTTTTGTTTTGTAAAACAAACATTATGATACATATTTTTTAAAAACTCAATAACGCCACTAGATACCTTTAAAAAAAAAGGGACATGAGATAAAAAATTGTTTTTTATTCAATGAGGAAAAAAAACTAAAACAAAAACATATACCTACCAACCAGTCAATCCAGTGACACAGCAGTAGGAAAAATCGGTGACATAAGACGCAAAAATAAAATAACAAACACAAGGGGAAAAAAAAGAAAGGATTTCCTTTAAAAAAAGTGTTCTTTAAAAAGACTGAAACCAACCCCCCCCCCCAAAATGCCCGTCCAGGCCAAGTGATCATTGCTGACCACAGCAGACTGCAGGACCACGGTCACGTAATTCTTCTGGGGCAGAGTAGAATAACAGGCAAACTGAGAAGCAGCAGTCCTCGGCACAGAGTACACAGAGTCACCTGTCCTCGAGATATCATCGTCGTATAAGGCACATAACGGCAAGTCAACACTGCTGTCGTTAAACTGGGACAAACACAATCCCCTCCCAAATTAAAAAAAAAAACTCTAAAAAAATAAAACCCAAACTCACCACAGCTTTTACATCAAGACCAGTACAAGTCCTGAAACTTTTAACAAACTACCAAAAACAAAAAAAAACCCACAAGGAAACGCTCATGGGCATTTTTCTCTTGTAGCCTGTACCTCTAAAACAAAATTGTACCAAAAAAAAAAAAAAACTCTACGAAGGTTCATCCCAGTTGATAGCAACCTCAACAGGACAGTTTTGAGATTTCACCTCCTGAACACAACACAACGGAGACCACAGAGCAATATAGAGAACAAAGACCCCAGAAACACAGAGGCTTAACGCAACAGAACATATATAGAACTACTTCAAACAAAACACAAAGACATTAGCATCACAGACGCTGTAGAAGCCTTATCATTCAAATCTTATCCTGCCACATTAGAGCTATTCACCTTCCAAATTGCAATCAGAGCTACAGATTTAGGTTTTCAAAAAAACGAAAAAAACAAACTCCCATCACATTCGTTAATATTATGATCACAAATTCTGACCTTAAAAAGTCCTTTTGTCTTCACAGCTTAAAACTTGTAACACATAATGTAGTCAACATTTAAAACAAAATATTTGCGATGCATTTCCTTGAACATCTGATTTTTGCTCTCTTTTTAACAGAGAAGACATTTCATCTCTGTTGTACTTCAATTACATGACAACTTTCTGTAACTTTCCATCCATCCAACATGGCCGTACGACCAAGACCACACCATACCGTAGGTCACAACCCTAAATTCTCCAAACATTCTTGAAAAAAAACAACAACCTTATTTAATATAGAAGTGTGGCTTTGGTAACAACACATTTTTGAAGTAACAACATTAACTCTATGTCAGGGAGACAGTCACACAGATTTGAAAGGTAAGACCCAATTAACAACAAATTCAAGACATAATGGTGAGAGAAAAGAACAATTAAAACAAACAAAGGTTGAAGTTGTAAACACTGTCAAAAACATGAAAAATTTAATATTGCCGATATCTCTAATACTTAATTCACAAACACATTCATCACACATAAAAGACTACTTCACAAAAAAAGTTCAGAGTCGATAAATTTTCTTCTCTTCAAACACTGCCACAACAAATGAACTAATTTTACGTGTAAAGACGTCTTGTACACCACTAAAAAATCAATCAAGTCGTAAAATGACAAACTCTCTCCAAGAACTTCACAAAAATGGACCAATTTTGCCTGAAAAATGACGATGAATATTGGTCATAATTTTTGAACTAATAAAGCTATCTAAAAAATTTACAAATAATAGCATAATAATCAGTGTCCCAGGCTTTATCCATTGGTATGTCTTTTTGTTCAATTAAATCAATTTGAATTTTTTACAAAAGTGCCTACTTACATATTTTAAGGAACAAGAGAATAGAAACATCAGATCGAGACGGCTAAAGGACATCAAAACCCCAAAAATGTCCAGAAAAGACGTAAAACAAATCTTTCGAGTCCAGCGAGACAAATCACGAGACAAATCATTATGTTTGGTGTGATGTCAACATCTCTCAGTCACATAACTAATCAACATGGCAGAACTTTTAACAAGGTATAGTTTTGGGGTTTTGGCTAAGGTAACAGCCTTCACCACCTTCATTTATCACAATGAGCCTCAATGTTATGAGCTCACAGAATAACACGGAACATATCAGAATCTAAAGGGAGGTGGAAATATTCCCTAATATAGTCTATTGCAAAACCTCTTTAGTACAAGAAAGGAGTCCGTGTTGCACAAAAATTGATCAACTCCAAAGAGAACTTGATGTAAAAATTGCAGCCACTTCATTTCTTCAAAAGATAACCATGGAAACATACATCTTCACAAGATAACCATGGAAACATACATCTTCATAAGATAACCATGGAAACATACATCTGTAACAATAACACATATGGCACTCTGTTTAGGGCAAATCTGGAGTCTATTCCAGAGCATGAAACACTGGGCAAACGATAAACTCATTTTTGAAAGTTTGATGCCAAGTCATCTCTGTAAGGGGTGAGCGTGAGCGTGAGCGTGAATGTGTTGATCTCAAATTAAAATTTATTGAAGATAGAACATCTTAACTTCGAACTCGCTGAGACCTTCCGATGTCTTAATTTTAAAATCTGTCATTTCTTCGCGTTGTAATTTCCCAAAACAGCGTACACGTTGTGACCGGGAGTAAGCTTCAGTCTGATAGTTGAAGGTATACCAGTGGAGTGTAGGTACTCACGTCCACTCGGGTGTTTAGCCCCTGCGAGTACTCACTCGGGTATTTCATAATTACTCCGACTCCCAAGTCCAAAAATACTGGACTTGCACACATCCCCTCAACACATTTCAAGATCAGGAACTATCGAGAGAATAATATCGCTACTGCTGGAGTGACTTCGAGCAAATACGTTTGAATAACATCATGAAAATGGCAAGAACGCAAGAAACATTTCCACAAAAACAAAACCAGTAACAGTTTTTGTCAACCTTACTAATAAACAAAACAGGCATATACAGTTTTTTAGTCAGAGTTTTACGGCACTCGCAAATGCATAAGGTCATATGAGCGCCAGAAGATTAGAGGGGTCACAAGAGAGTAACAAACATAAAAAAGAAGAAGGGGAGATGAGGACGATAGATGTTTGATAGGAAAGAAGGAACAAACCACACCAGAGCACCCGCCAACCACCCACCATATTACACAGTACATCGTCTATAAGTGAGTACTGGGAGGGGAAAAAAAAGCAGCTACAACCAATCCCTCCGAAATATCAAATGCCCTCATAAGAGTTAAGTTGAAGAGATCTTCTGGCTCTATACACAATTCATGAAGTTGCATGTACAAACAAAAAGGCAGCTGACAGTCACAACTAACATAGAGTTCAACAGAGAGTAAATTCAGAGAATAATAATCATTTTACTAGAGAAAATAACAAAAACAACTAATTCTAATCCCTGAACTTAAAATTAATGCAAAGACGCCCAAAGCTTTCGTGGTGACAACATAACAACATAACAACATAAAACACAAGAACTGGACAAAATGAATAAGTGCCCAAAACAGTTGTGCGGCCGTCTAGACAAGCTCTCCAACAGTTGTGCAACCGTCTAGACAAGCTCTCCAACAGTTGTGCAACCGTCTAGACAAGCTCTCCAACAGTTGTGCAACCGTCTAGACAAGCTCTCCAACAGTTGTGCGGCCGTCTAGACAAGCTCTCCAACAGTTGTGCGGCCGTCTAGACAAGTGCTCCAACAGTTGTGCGGCCGTCTAGACAAGCTCTCCAACAGTTGTGCGGCGGCAGTCTAGACAAGCTCTCCAACAGTTCAGTTCTTGTCCTGCTCCTGCAAGAACTTGAAGGTGGAGGAGAAGTCCTTGCCGCCGTAACCATGGTTACAGAGCTGGCGGTATATCTGGAGGGCAGCAGAGCCCAGCGGCGTGGGGGACTGTGTCACGATGGCGGCCGACTGAGCCAGGCCCAGGTCCTGAGGGGTACACACGGGGAACAGGCTCGGTGAAAGCATGGTACAGACAGATGTGTGTGTGTTAAATGTGGGGGGGTTTGGGAGGGTAGGGGGA
>NW_004797612.1:24156-27000 GCF_000002075.1 Aplysia californica
CATCTGTAACAATAACACATATGGCACTCTGTTTAGGGCAAATCTGGAGTCTATTCCAGAGCATGAATGTGAGTGTGTGTGTGTGTGTGTGTGTGTGTGTGTGTGTGTGTGTGTGTGAGTGTGTGTGTGTGTGTGTGTGTATGTGAATGTGTTGATCTCAAATTAAAATTTATTGAAGATAGAACATCTTAACTTCGAACTCGCTGAGACCTTCCGATGTCTAAATTTAAAAATCTGTCATTTCTTCACGTTGTAATTTCCCAAAACAGCATACAAGTTGTGACCGGGAGTAAGCTTCGTTCTGACAGTTGAAGGTATACCAGTGGTGTGTAGGTACTCACTTCCACTCGGGTGTTCAGCCCCTGCGAGTACTCACTCGGGTATTTCATAATTACTCCGACTCCCAAGTCCAAAAATACTGGACTTGCACACATCCCCTTAACACAATTCAAGATCAGGAACTATCGAGAGAATAATATCGCTACTGCTGGAGTGACTTCGAGCAAATACGTTTGAATAACATCATGAAAATGGCAAGAACGCAAAAAACATTTCCACAAAAACAAAACCAGTAACAGTTTTTGTCAACCTTACTAATAAACAAAACAGACATATACAGTTTTTTCGTCAGAGTTTTACGGCACTCGCAACTGCATAAGGTCATATGAGCGCCAGAAGATTAGAGGTGTCACAAGAGAGTAACAAACATAAAAAAGAAGAAGGGGAGATGAGGACGATAGATGTTTGATAGTAAAGAAGGAACAAACTACACCAGAGCACCCGCCAACCACCCACCATATTACACAGTACATCGTCTATAAGTGAGTACTGGGAGGGAAAAAAAAAGCAGCTACAACCAAATCCCTCCGAAATATCAAATGCCCTCATAAGAGTTAAGTTGAAGAGACCCTCTGTCTGGTTCTATACACAATTCATGAAGTTGCATGTACAAACAAAAAGGCAGCTGACAGTCACAACTAACATAGAGTTCAACAGAGAGTAAATTCAGAGAATAATAATCATTTTACTAAAGAAAATAACAAAAACAACTAATTCTAATCCCTGAACTTAAAACTAATGCAAAGACGCCCAAAGCTTTCATGGTGACAACATAACAACATAAAACACAAAAACTGGACAAAATGAATAAGTGCCCAAAACAGTTGTGCGGCCGTCTAGACAAGCTCTCCAACAGTTGTGCGGCCGTCTAGACAAGCTCTCCAACAGTTGTGCGGCCGTCTAGACAAGCTCTCCAACAGTTGTGCAGCCGTCTAGACAAGCTCTCCAACAGTTGTGCAACCGTCTAGACAAGCTCTCCAACAGTTGTGCGGCCGTCTAGACAAGCTCTCCAACAGTTGTGCGGCCGTCTAGACAAGCTCTCCAACAGTTGTGCGGCGGCAGTCTAGACAAGCTCTCCAACAGTTCAGTTCTTCTCCTGCTCCTGCAAGAACTTGAAGGTGGAGGAGAAGTCCTTGCCGCCGTAACCATGGTTACAGAGCTGGCGGTATATCTGGAGGGCGGCAGAGCCCAGCGGCGTGGGGGACTGTGTCACGATGGCGGCCGACTGAGCCAGGCCCAGGTCCTGAGGGGTACACACAGAGAACAGGCTCGGTGAAAGCATGGTACAGACAGATGTGTGTGTGTTAAATGTGGGGGGGTTTGGGAGGGTAGGGGGAGGTGGAAAGAGACGCAAGGGGGGGGGGGGAATTTCCTCTTTCAGTTATTGAAAAATGATGAATGGCCATATCAGCCTGAATAGAAATGTCCATCTGCTCCTCTCCACTGCCCCCCCCCCCCCTCCTCCACATTCCACACCCACATGCACTTTTTCCATTAAAAAAAATAAGTCAGAGACCCATCCCCAAAAGAAAAAATAAGTGAAATGAGTGACGTTTTAAGACATGTTTAGAGGGGTTTTTCCAGCTGTTTAAAGCTGAACACTCTTCAAAAGGGGTTTGGGAGTTTTCCTTAAAGTTGAATAATATCTATTCAAAGGGAATTTCTTTTTTCCTTTTCAAAGTCGAATAAGACCTGTTCAGAAGAGCGAGGATTTTTTGTTGGTCTTTTTTTTTGTTTTATATATTAACAAACCTCAGATCGGTTGGAGAAAAAACGTTTTGCCATTACCTTCGTCATGAGAGCAACTCCGAAGCCACCCTGATAGTCGTTGCTGGAGGGGACTCCTGGCAACACGCCAGGCACCGGGTTGTACAGCTCGCTGGACCAGCAGCGGCCTGTGCTGGTGTTGAGGATTCCCGCCAGGAGCTTGGGGTCAAGGCCGAGTCTGAGGGAGGGAACGTAACGGTGGCGAGAATTTAGGGTGCGAAAAACAGTTGTAATTCCTGAGGGAGTATTTTGGGTTTTTTAGTTCAGATTTCAGAACATTGACGCAATAACGGTCATTTAGCGGTGGGAAAGATCAACAATGATTTTTGATGGTTTGTCTGTTTTAGTAAGATTATACGACCCTCGCAACTGCACAAGGTCATATACGCGCCAAGGGGCGGAAGTTAATAGAGAAGTCCAAATGGGTAATCAGGCTTACTCTACTCACCTCTCTAGCTTCAACAGCACAAAGTCTGCTTCGACTATCAAGGCACCCCAGAAAAAGCGGGTCACAAGAGAGTGACAAAAATACAAAAGAAGTAGAGGGAAAATGCCGAAAGTAAGGATGAGGAAAGAAAAAGCAGCAGTTCCCCCTATGTTGTTCCGGCACAGTACGAGCATGACATTAATAAATAAGCCCCTTTACAATTCTACTGTGCATAAGAACATGATGTTAATATTCCCCATTTGGAAATGGCCCAAAGACAACTTCAGTCGGTAAAGAACTGCCCTGGTGGG
>NW_004797612.1:28466-33000 GCF_000002075.1 Aplysia californica
CTTAAGAGTCCGTGGTAACTGAAAATTTTCATTTTTTGTGCCTTTAATCAACGTTTTTCAGAAAAATCCATACAGAAATGAGTACTTTAATGGGTATGAAAGGTGTTGAGCCAAAAAACAAAAATTTGATAAAAATTCACAAACCTGCGGAAAAATGCAAGTTTCTTCACTTTGATTATTTTGACGAGAGCCTGATTCCACCACGCTGCCTCACATTTTTTTTTAGGTTTAGTTTTAGTAGAGGTTTTGCGGCGCTCGCAACTGCATACGGTCATATGAGCGCCAGAAGATTAGAGGTGTTACAAGAGAGTAACAAACATAAAAAAAAAGAAGAAAGGGAGATAAGGATGATAGATGTTCGATAGGAAAGAAGGAGCAAACCACACCAGAGCACCCGCCAACCACCCACAAAATATATTTTTTAATGCAAGTGTTTTTACACCCCCATCAACACAATTTTGATCATTTAGGAGACTGGCTTCCAACCCTGGGCTGAGAGGGATAAAACATTCCAGCAGAAAGACAGAGATATTCCATAAATGTTTCTCCCCGTTTGGAAATCGAGCTCGGGCGACAGCAAAGCGCATAACCGCTACACAACAGACGCCAGACTTATCTGCCTCAAGTGAAGAGAGCGGCTGTAATTTCGGTAAGAGAATAAAGTCGAACTGAAAGGGATAAGAAAAAGTTGGCGCTACTTGAGTATTGAAAAAGTGACTTCAATAAATTGACAATTTAATCTTTGTATCCTTTTCAGAGACACAGAATTCTCTGGCGCTGACCAGATGACAAGGACATGTGGTTACTTGAGGAAATGCTCGCAGCTAAAGGGATTTGAAAACAACAACAACAACAAGAGACACAGAAAAAATGACATGTGCTCCTATTCAATGTGCAGACCATTCCAAAATAATCTTAAAAACAAGTCGGAAAAAAACCTGATGCGCAACCACTACGTCTTTTTCCTTTCAAAAGTGTTTATCCTTCCCTATACTATAAGTTAAGAAATAAATAAAAGATGAACAATCCTTCTCTAAAATAAGAGTCTTATAAGTAAGCAGATGAACAGAAATCTTTCCCTATAGATAGAGGTAAGAAATAAATGAAAACAGAAATCCTTCCATATTCTTTTACTAAGAATTAGAACAAGAAAGAGAGAGAGAGAGAAAAAGTATACTAAGATACTAAGAGTAAAGAAAGAAGCAATCAAACAAAAGAAGGAGAAAGACTCCCCAATATCACGGACCTGTCCCGTGCCCACAGCCCCGCAGTGGACGATATTCTTTCCCATGTTCTCCAGCAGAGCCTTGGCCGTCCCAAAGTCGGACTCGGTACCGCCCACCATGAAGGTTAGGATCCCATCCCTGGCAGCGTTCACACCTGGGGATTGGCAGCAGGTGGGGAGGGGGGGGGGGGGAGGAAGGGGTATGTATATATGAATTTTTAATGTAGGTGTTTTCACGCATCCATTGACAAAATTTAAATCATTTACGAGGCAGGCTTCTGACAATTTAGTCAGCTGGCTTCCATCACCGCCTGTCAGGGCCAACCAGAGCTGAGAGGGAAACAAATACAACGTCCTAGCAGAAAGAACGAGCTATTCGTTGGAAATATAAAAAATAAAAAATATAATATATAAATTACACTTTTATTTGTCCCAGAAGGGCACTCTGTTTTACAATGGCAAAAATACATACATAAATACATGATTATAGATACATACATACATAAATACATACATGCATAAATACATACATAAATACACACTATTACACAAATACAGAACAGGTTACAAACAATGCCACTGTCGCTTGCCACTGTGCAGCGTCTTGAAATTTAAGCTAGGGTTGTCATGTCTAGCTCAAGGACACACTCCAGTGACCACCCATCTGATCCCCGTGTCACCGAAACTTGCTTGAGTCAAAACTCACTACTCACTTAGCCACTGGAGCCTCCTATCAGAGAATTGCACCTAACCATCCATTCACACTTTACTGCATTCAAAATATTAAAGCAATTCAAAGTAGCCCTGCATCAAAAGATCTCTCCGATTAACTTATTAGCTTCGTTCCATTTATCATTGGCAAAACAGTCTTGCAAGTTCATAATGTCTCTTCAGCATCAGCTAGTGTAAAGAGCAACACCACAAACAGATCATATGGGTAGAAAAACGGACATCTATACTCACACCGTCAAAAATGCATTGAACACCTTTTTTACATGCTGGATTTCCTAAAAATCGGCACCCCAGGAAACTAATGACGTACCGCCTGAGACCGGAGCATCCATATACACCGCGCCTTTCTCCCCGGCTTGCGCTGCCACAGCCTTAGAAACGGCTGGGTCGATGGTGCTGCTGTCCAGTAGAAGGGTTCCTTCCCGCACCGTGCTGTCAAGGGCAAAGAAGAGAGATTTGAGTCACGGCACGCTGGAATAAGGAATTTGACAATATCGGGCTTATAGATATTTTATTATCTTGAAGCCTGTTCATTTCTCTTGCTTTTGATGAAAAAAAAAAAAAAAAAGAATTTATCTTGAATACGAGTCGAGACATTTGCAATTGAAGGAAGCAGGGGTCCCCTGGTGTTAGAGGTAAAATTAGCAAGAAAATAAACCCCGCCATATTTTGGAGACTTCAAAAGCTGTAGTGTCCTTGGGAACTACAAATTTACATTGTGTCTTTGATCAAGTGTTTAAGTAAAATCCACGCAGAAAATGTATTTTTATGGGGACATAAAAGGTGTTGAGCCCTTACCAAAAAAAAATAGATAAGAATTGCCCAATACGCACAAAAAAAAAATCGATTTCTTTGATTTCATTAATTTCATTAAGCTCCATTTAGGATCATTTTGGAGATATATAATAAATCCAAGCCATTCTGAACAGACCTGTAACAATAATGTCTAACATGGTTAGTAAAAGGTCTCTATACTTGACTTGTAGGCTCTGTCATCATTTCTATTCACAAATTCAGTCTTTTAAGTTTTTCTTCAGCATCTGCAAGTCTGCGAGGAACAATACTAGAAAACAGAGAATATGAATATACTAGCTTAGCTGGGCCCCCTTTCGATGAAAGGAATGATCGGTGCTTTAATATCAACTAAAAGCAATTGGCCCACTATATTTACACTCCACTGGAACGGGGAAATAAATCTTGAGAATGCAAAAAAGTAGAAGGTCTAGATCTATACTCTCAAAACAAAATGCTCCTCGCGAAATATCACTTCTGGATTTTCAAAAATTACAGAGACAGAAGCGTCGGCCAACAAAAGCGATCGGCGAAATATAGAAATTTAGCTTTTGCAGCAAAACTGTCTCAAAACTGAAAAAACCAAGGGCGCCATGCTCTGGAGAATATTTTAAAGAATTTTTTTGGCAAAAACCGCAAGTCGATCAGTGCAGCCATTAAAAAGTCTTTTGAATAGCAACATTCGGCCACCACAAATAGATAATAGATGACACAAAAATGTGATTACTTACTTAGACCCTAAAACATACAAAATAAGTTGCTCTTTTCCGTACTGGTTGGCAGCTATGTAAGAACATAAAAATGCATCTACATATTCAGACCCTCAAAAACGAACCAAACACGCCTTTATTTCTATTCAGGTTCCAAGGCAGCTTTCTAAAAGCGTGAGAACTGCTCGGCCCATACCTCAAGATCCCAGAGGGACCCGTATAGACCTCCTGCACGTGGGCGTTGGCGGGCAACATGGTGACCAGGCGGTCCACGCCAAACGCAACTTCAGCCGGGCTGCTGGCGACACTGGCACCTGCGGGTGTAACAAGAAATGAGTACAACCGTCGAAACAGCTCATTGGTTTGTTTGTTTGTTTTAGTTTTAATTAGGTTTTACGGTGCTCACAACTGCATAAGGTCATGTGAGCGCCATGGGGTGGATGTCAACAGAGAAGTCCATACAGGGGATCAGGCTTACTCGGCTCATCACTCTAGCTTCAACAGCACAAAGTCTGCTTCGACTATCAAGGCACCCCAGAAATAGCGGAAGAAGTGGGATGTGGTTTTTGGTACAGGTGATCGTCTCGAACAGGTAGTCGTTAGAGCAGTGAAGTGGTCAACCCTATTCAGACAGTATAGTCACATGTCAACAATCACCTGTACAAATGACCATTTCCCACCTCTCTTCCCTGCATTTTATTTTTTTAAATGTCACTTTCTGCAGTTCTTTAGGGAAGAAAAAAGTCATTTTTTGTGAAATGAGATGTCGACTCTTGAATCTGCCCCATCTTTCCAGATATGGCAGGATTACTAGATCCAGTCACACTACGAAAATGGAGTTCATTGCATTTTGTCATCAATCTGTACACTAACCGTCAGCTTTGAGGGTGGCAAGCGAGTCCTGGGAGACATCAAAGGCCACCACGGGGTAACCTTTCTTCATCAGGTTACGGGCCATGTGGCCCCCCATGTTGCCCAGGCCGATGAAGCCCACCGGAGACTCTGAGGGCTGGGGGAGAAAGACAAGTGTAGGAATTAGATCAAATAAAGAGAGAGAGAGAGAGAGAGAGAGAGA
>NW_004797612.1:34110-36251 GCF_000002075.1 Aplysia californica
ATTCATATAACATGGAATTTCACTTGATGTATAAGTATAAGTTATAACAATCTATAACAAAAACAGAAAAACTTACTGGAAAACTGTCGCACGGAGCGGTTGAATGCAAACAGTCCGGAGCGACACAGCTTGTTCATGGCGGCCATGATGATGTACCTAAGAGTGAGGTGTGACATTAGAAAGAAAACATTTCTTTAAAATTTTAAAACATGAAAAAATTGCTGGTCTCTGGCCTCTGGACAATCCCATATGACATGATGATAGGTGTAGGTTAACAGACAAAGGAAGAAATACTTCTTATATGGAACTAAATAGTTTGTTCTCCTCGGACTGTGAATCTATTTATATCTTTGGATAATATTTTTATTTTAATAGAATAATAGTCTGTCCATCAATTCAATGTATGACTTTGACCAATGCATCCACAGAGGAGAACATTTCTAAAAGCAAAATAGCAGAAATAAAGAAAGGCATGCAGGCATGTCATCATGTATACTATTATGTACTCCATTTCGAAACAAAATTATTCTTTTAAAAAATCTATTCTGTAGGCTTTCAACAAAACTGTACTCTTGGTCATTGCCTGAAATTAGAGAAATGGCCCTGAATAAACTTTTCACATCAAGATATAATTCTTTCTCTACCAGACTAGTTTCCTCACTGTCACCACCATTGCCATTGGGCACTCATTTTTTTCCTTTCTACTGTAATAAAAAAAAGAAAGCAATTTCTATCTTTTACTATACTACTTGTATACCTTGTAGCCTTCTATCAATATCACATTTCAAATTGAAAGTAAAAAAACTTCCTGTTTTAAGCTGTTCAAAGACAAAATTTAAAGCAATATAAATGTAAGTGTTACGACATGGCGGAATCAAGTGCTCATAAATTTGTGGGTATAGGGAGTTATTGGTATCTTAAAGTTTGTTCATTATTGTCTTGATTGTGATAAAAATATTCCCCATAATTAAGAAAAGAATTCGAGATGTTTGTAATTGAAGGAGGTGGGGGCCGCCTGATTTCAGAGGTAAAATTAGCGAGAAAATGGCCACAAAAATCTGGTGTCTTACACAGCTACAAAGAACCTTGGACACAAATACGCTACTTTTTTGGTGCCTTTTATCAACTTTTTTCATTGAAACTTTTACAGAAATGTATTTCTCTTAAATAGTAAGTAATGAATCAAACAACAAAACAAAAATGGAACAAAAATAGCAAAAGCGGAGGGGAAAATGCCGACCCGGTAATGCTGATTATAATGAATCCTATTTCAAGCCGCCGTCTGAACCGAAAGTAGCCACATTGTTGTTGTTGTTGATACTGTCGTTGTAGTTGTTTTCGCTATGGTGGTGGGGGGGGGGGTTCTTTTGTTACTGCTTTTGTGCACGGGTGACAATAAAACGAAATAGACCAAGTGCTATGATAAAACAAACGCTCCATTGTTACTTTGTCACAGACAATGGACAGTGACCACTAATCTCACTTACGATTTGTGAAAGAGTTCTGGGCAGGGCTTATGGGTCATGAGGGATCACACGCTCACCTCACCAGCAGCTGAAAATTTGTAACCTATTGGTGAACAGTGGGAGGAGCCTACACAACATGATCGGTTGGACGGACTACCTAACAATAATGACAGATGATTGGATTATGATGGCTCGGCCACAACGCCAGGGGCCAATGCACAATTTATAATGACAAAATGTAATGGAGTCACTAAGGTGGCCGTCTAAGACAAGTGTTTTATTGTTTGGTGTGATAGGGGTTGTGTGTTAAAATATGGTGGCCGCGTTGGACAGGTGCCCGTTTTACCAGTTAAATTATATAGAAAAAACGGAAGGGGGGAATGGAAAGCGGCCGTTTGTACAGGTGGCCGTCAGGCAGGTTCGTACATGGTCAATTGCCAAACGGTGTCGCCAAAAAGTGGACATGGCCTTTCACAGGAAATTGACTAGGTCCAGGTCCAGCCTATCCATTGTTTCGTGTGCAGACTGCATATGGTGCAGCGAGGCTTTGAACTTTCAGTCCAAGAACGAGTTTTAGAGAGTGGAGTGAAAGAAAGAGAGAGAGAGAGAGAGAGAGAGAGAGAGAGAGAGAGAGAGATAGATGGGGGAGAAACAGAGAGAAAGAAAGAGAGGCAG
>NW_004797612.1:36826-38626 GCF_000002075.1 Aplysia californica
AGAGAGAGAGAGAGAGAGAGAGAGAGAGAGAGAAAGAGAGAGCAAGAGAGAGAGACGAGCGGGTATAGAACAGGGGAAAGTGTTAGCAAGGGGCCCCTGAAACTAAGCACCCGGTTACCGTGTACGTAGATACTGAGACTAGAATCTACCGTGTACGTAGATACTCCGTAAATTATAAAGTAAAAAAAGATCACAAAACAATGATTATTCTCAATTGTGGTGTTGAATCGTATCCGAATATTCTCCAAATTTGTACAAAGTATTGGAAAATGGAAATATTATGCTGATTAAACCACAAAATTAAATGCTTCCATTTCTATAAATATTTCGCTTTGTATCTGGAAAGCGTGCACACTGAATTGGTGTGGGTTTGCTCTTTCCTTCTTCAGCCTTCAGCATACAAAATCTGTTTGCACACAGAGGACGCATAAAAGCGTGCGATCATGCAAAATTTATTCTGATAACTGAACCCAAACCAATACTTACTGATTAAAGGGGTGTGTAACACTGTATTTTTAGTAAGAGTGCTATTTCTTTGAACCTTCCTCAATTATCACAATAGCAGCAGTTGCTGAAAGTAGTGAAAGAGTGAGTAGTAAGTGGCTAAGTAGCCTGCAGGTTGTGCGCAGACCAAGGCAACAGGTCAACGCCCAGATTTTTGTGCACGATATAAATTAACCGCTAAACAGGAGTTATTAGATTTTTTTGTGGTTGAATGGGTGGTTTATTTGCCTTGGTCGTATACCGTGGCATTATACAGTCAAACCTGCCCTGACGGCCACCTCTATAAGACGGTCACCTGTACAAACGGCCACTTTCCATTTCCTCCCTTGCGTTTTTTCTATATAACTTAAGTGTGTAAAACGGGCACCTGTCTGACGCGGCCGCGGCCACCTTATTTGAACACACAACCCCTACCAAACAAAAACACCTGTCTTAGACGGCAACCTTAGTGACTCCATTACGTTTTGTTATAAATTGTGCTTTGGCCCCTGGCGTTATGCGCGAGCCGTCATAATTCAATCACCTGTCGTTGTTGTTAAGTAGTCCCTCCAACAGATCATGTTGAGTAGGCCCCTCCCACTGTTGACCAAAAGCTTTTTCAGCTGCTGGCGTTAGCGTGTGATCCCTCATAAACCCATAAGCCCCGCCCAGAACTCATATGCAAATCGTAGATGAGATGAGTGGTCACTGTTTACCCAGTCTGTAACAAAGTAACAAAGGACGTGTGAACTTGTGACAGAAGCGTCGCTTGTTCTCCGAGTGGGGGCGACCCATGTGTTTGTTTTAACATGGCACTGTGTCTTCCTCGTCTGAAACATTTCGTTCTATTGTCACCCATAAGCAAAATCGGCTACAAAATAAAAATTACAAACAAAATATAAATGTACAAATCACCACCACCACCACCAACAACAACAATAACAAAAACAATTCGGCTACTTTCGATATGGACCTCAGATGGTTAATGGTTTGTTTTCTTCATCTTGATCAGTCCTGCCTAAGACGGCCACCTGTCTTATACGGCCACTTTTCTCCTTGACAATGGGAGGCCGTCTTATACAGGTTTGACTGTAAATGGTGTTACAAAGGTAAGAACCCTTACAATAACCTCCTTTGTACAAAGGTAATAGTATTATCATGCACTCACCCATACACACAAAAAACGAGAACATAACTATTACATTATTGTTACATTTTTAAACCGCTCCACTCCACATCATATCTAGCTTAAGATTATTATTGTTTATATTTCTGCTCATTTATATTATGCATGTGATTGCAAGCCTGCGTGTGTGT
>NW_004797612.1:39339-42253 GCF_000002075.1 Aplysia californica
GGGGGGGGGGGGGGGAGTAATTACGCACAGATAAACTTGCATTTTATTACAGTGTGCGAGTGTGCGCGCCTGTGTTTGTCTAAAAAGAAAAAGAAAATGCTAATTTCAATTATGAAAAAAAAGTTAATTGAATACTGTATTATTTTACAGTGACAGGGGGGAAAGCAGACTTTAAAGCATGATTATATTCGTTTACTAAACCTTATATCTGTTTTATAAAACCAAGGAAAGGAATTCTGAATGTATAAAGATGTAAAAACAGAATACATTTTTTTTTTAAAGTGATTTAAATCGCTGATTTTTATTTAAAAAATCAAGTTGATTAAAATAAAAAGAATCAACTGATTTAAATCAACCCAGCTCTGATTTCAATTATGGAGAAAAAAAAGTAAATTGAATACTGTATTATTTTACAGTGAAAGGGGGGAAAGCAGACTTTTAAAGCATGATTATATTAATCTACTAAACCTTATTTCTGTTTTATGAAACCAAGGAAAGGAATTCTGAATGTTGAAATATGTAAAAACTGAATTAAAATAAATTTTAAAAAAAATGATTTAAATCATTGATTTTTATTTTAAAAATCAAGTTGATTTAAATTTAAAAAATCAACTATCACCCCAACCCTAAGTGAACTTCCTTTTTTTTTAATGGGAGGGGGGGTTGGTAGGCCTAGATTCTAAGTGTTTTGCGGGGCTCAAAACTGCATAAGGTCACATGAGCGCGCGGGACATGTTAAACTTTTTCAGTTGGTAGAAAATTTTGAATTTTGCCCAGGTGGCGGCCGAAGCCTACTTTTATTGATTTTAGACCCTCAGGGGATCTTTAACGTGCGTAGCTTGCACCCGGGCCCTCCGAGATTGTTCACCCTTGTCCGAGAAGGCTAGGTGTATAGATTTTTTACTACAAGACAAGAAAATCAGTAGTGTGGCTGAAAGACAGCAGTAAAAAGGAGCCGAGGAGTAGCAGTAGAAAGGCTGCAGAAAGAGCCAGAAGCCCAGGGGAGGGAACACAGGAAGTGAAAGGGTGGGGGCAGAAAGTGGAGACGACAGCAGACGATAATACATTGCTAGAGAGAAGGAAAGGAGGTGAAAGGAGACAATTTTAGAGAAGAAAATTTTTCCGTCACTACCTAGATTCGAACCCGGGACCTTTGAATGAGAGGCCAACACCTTGACCTCTAGGTCCCGAGAGCCACTAGGGTCAGCTTTATTAGAACCGGAACAGATAGCATCAAATAACGGCGATCATAGTTCTCCATTCGTCTCAGATAGTCATTTTTTTTTTCTATCCCTTGAGGTGGCGGGGCGGTTTGTGCACTCGTCTCCGAAGCGGAAAGTCCGGGTTCGAACCTCGATTTTTTTTTCGCCCCTTCCTGCCCACCCAGCAGTAATGGGTACATGTACCTGACTTCGAGTTATGGAAGTAAAGACGGCGTGGAAAGGAATTGGCTACGCTATCACAATATTATGCCGAAATCCCTGGAAGTTGTCTCACTAACAAGGCAATCCCCAATCAATGTCCGGATCGGATGCGGGAACAACCTTACTTTACCTTACCCCCTGTATAGGTCCCATGTTAGTATGTTAGTGATCTTATTCGTATCAGACAACCATAGACTATGAGAACGAATGAATAGGTGTACTAATATTTCAACACACTGAGATTTATATAAAAGAATCTGAGGAAATAAATTGACAATAATTACATCTATTACTATTAGTTAGTGTTTAATTTCTAAAAATTCGGTAGTGCTTTTTCAAGCGTTTGTTGCTTATTCTAGCTCCTTGTTGTTTGCCTTTTGGAATTTCAGAAAAAGAAAATCAAATTGAAAAATCTGTATGTATAACGTCATTGATCCCAACAGAATTCTCGATCTTATAGGCTATTGACCTTTACGCAAAACTCTGAATGTTGTACTCTTAAATAAAGTGTAATTTGTTGTTTCTAAAACAAAATTGTTACCGTAAAATTTTTAACCTATGAACTTCTTGCACAATTACATGAAATTAAATAAAAGTCATTCGTTTAGAAAATTTTTCCGGGAGTGTACGTCTCCCCTTAACCATTGATAAAACCAAGTCGTGCTGTATACTGTCGTGAATTCAACCTACTTGTGTTTTATGCGCTCATAATAATATGACCAAAGTATTATGCCTTTACTATACTAACAAAAGAGAAAACATCGAAGGTTATGTCTATATGGTTGCTTTTAAGCACATGAGGGCTATCCCGAAAAATGCTGTTTTGAGAAAATCGAAGGTTAAGTTTTTGCCCCTTGTTCAGTTTCTTTCAGAGACAAGGAGAGTTTTCTCTATAACCAAACAAATATCCTGTAGGTAGGGTAATGCCCACTTTTCATGTAGGTCAAGATTTCTGGAAACCCCCGAAATAACCTGGGTTAGCCCGCTTGTCTTCAAAAACGACTATATTAGTGAGGGGTGCGGACAAAATGAGTTACTTCTCGGATTTTAGCCTAATTGAAAGTGATACATCAACTTTTAGTTTTAGCAGTTTTAGTAGAGGTTTTACGGCGCTCGCAACTGCATAAGGTCATATGAGCGCCAGAAGATAAGAGGTGTTACAAGAAAGTAACAAACATAAAAAAGAAGAAGGGGAGATAAGGACGATAGATGTTTGATAGGAAAGAAGAAGCAAACCACACCAGAGCACCCGCCAACCACCCACACATCAACTTTATAGGTACAGTTTGTATAATTTGCAAGTATGGAATAATAAAAGACACGGTAAACTTAATTTTTTTTTTTTTAATTGAAAATCTATAAATCTGACCTCAGTATCAATTTTTGACAAACATCTCCATTTCGTCGGCAGAGAATTCTAACCTTCTAACTCCAAATTTTCTCGAATTGCTTTTTTCCTTAAAATAGATTGACATAACGAATGGCTACGT
>NW_004797612.1:45192-51152 GCF_000002075.1 Aplysia californica
GCGAGAAGTAACTCATTTTGTCAGCACACTTAACATTTAGTCAACATTTTAGTCCCCACATACTGATGACTTACTTGCCAAACAAAGTGGAGAAAGTCAAGTCAAAACGAAATTGACACTTAGATTCTACTATGGTTAGGAATTACCCACAAAGTAACAAGCTGGAGAAAACAGCAAAGAATGATATGTTGTTGAAAGAAAATAATATGGGAAAGAGGAGTCGTCTATAATGTGGTTAAAGGGGGGGGGGGGGGGGGGGGGGGCCACACCCCCAAAATCAAAATTCGGCTCAAAATCATGGAATTTGAGTTGTAGGCATTCTTAGCTTCCTCAGCCTCTCCTACAACTATTTCATCCCCAAAAACCGTATTTTTTCCCATACCGGGCATGTTTGTTACCGCCATTTCCTCATAAGGTCAGTATTTTATTTTTCTTTATCGGCCGTTTTCTCAATAACTTTTTTTAATAACTCCACCATTTTTCATCCAATCTTCATGAAATTTTCACAGAACAAAGAAAAGAGGTAATACTAAAAACATGTTTGTTGAATTTTTGATATAGGGAATAGATTTTTGTTGATGGTGTCTGGAGTGTGGATTTTCACGGATTTTTCGCAAACTTGAATGCTACCTCAGGAAAAAATTCATTAAAAATGTTCTAATTCGATTAGAAAAAAAAACAACAGACAAATTTTTAGATGTAATGTTTGTAAACACGCATGCAAAAAAAACAACAATCAATTTCCACGTGCGATAAGTGCGGTATTCATTACGTAAGACATGTCAATAAAATCCAATATGGCGGCGTATCCATGGAAACGAAACTTTTTTCTCAAATTTGATTGCGGATTTTAAGACTCCTTACTATGCTTGTTATATGTGCGAAATTTGGTAATGTTCGGTCCAGTAATAAGCGAGATAGCCTCCAGGTGTAGCCCCCCCCCCCCCCCAAAAGTTCGTGAGGCGACTAATTATTGTCAAATATCTCCTTACTTACTATTAAAAATAGATTCTCCAACGTTTGCAATGTGACTTATATGAATTTGACTTAACTGATGAATATTTTTTCAAACACCTGTACACTGTATTCTATGTAGAAAATTCCTTAATATATTATACTAATAACAAATCCAAGTCGATGGTTTCTACAGATTTTAAAAAGTTTACTGCTCGGTCAATATAGCTTTAAAAAGTAAGTTTTTTAAAATTGTTTTCTAAAAGTTCTTTTTCATTTCCTCTAAGGGGGCTTTCGTGGCCTAGAGGTTAAGGTCTTGGCCTCTCATTCAAAGGTCCCGGGTTCGAATCCGGGTAGTGACCGAAACATTTTCTTCTCTAAGTTTGTCTTCTTTCACCTTCTTTCCTGCTCTCTAACAATGTTCTGTTGTCTGCTTTCGTCTCCTCTTTCTGCCCCCCACCCCCTCATCTCCTTTGCCCCCCTCCTCTGGGCTCCTGATTCTTTCTACAGCCTTTCTGCTCCTACTCCTTGGCTTCTTCTTATTGCTGTCTTTCAACCACACCCCTGATCTTCTGGTAGGAAAGATCTACACCTAACCTTCTCGGACAAGGGCGAAAAATCTCGGAGGGCCCGTGTGCAAGTTTCGCACGTTAAAAATCCCTTGGTGGTCTAAAATCGTTAAGAGTAGGCTTCGGCCGCCACCCGGGCAAAATTCAGAATTTCCTAACAACTGAAAACTGAAAAAGTTTATTGTGCCCCGCGCGCTCATATGACCTTATGCAGTTGCGAGCGCCGTAAAACACTTACAAAAACAAAACAATTTCCTCTAATCAATGTTTTTTGAAAAAGTAAAATGCACACAAAAATGTGTTCTACTTTAATGGTGTTGAGCCGAAAAAACAAAAATTCGATAACAATTTCCAAACCTGCGGGAAAATGCCAATTTCTTGATTTTCATTATTTTGACGAGTGCCTTACTTCAACACACTGCCTCACAAATGCCTAAATTTGGCTGCTGGCAGAAGATTTATTATTCTTGCGTAGGATTTCCAGCCTTGAAATGGCATAATATCTGTAGCCATGTTTGATATACTTTGTGTTCTGTTGTTGTTGTTGTTGTTGTTGTTGTTGTTGTTGTTGTTGTTGTTGTTGTTGTTTGTATGTTTTTTCTGTCAAGATGACTACTTCAATTTTTTTAAAAACCCCAAAAACAACAAACAAACAAACCCAAAGCAGCAAGGCGATTCAAAATAAATATTTCAATTTCCGTCCCGTTTTTCTCTCCTGAGCTCAGGGCTCTTGAGATTAGTGAGTGAATTAGTTTCCTGCAGAAGGCTACAGTGTATTTAATTAAATGTCGTATGCACGTCTGTTCACGATGTGTAAAAATATGCTTTAAAATGAAGGAGTAAAATTAAATGACAAGATTGTTAACAGTCCTTCAGTACGCATAAAAGAGAGAAAGAATCCAATTCTATTCTTCTCTATGGGTTTTTTTCGTCCTGAACTTTACTTTACCTTTGCGTTTATTTCTTTGTTTCATGTGATTATAAGGGTTGTTTCCCTGTCCTTATTATAGTGTAGTTTTGCTACAGCTGAATACTTGTGATTCGAGGTGCTCCCTGATCGTGAAAAACTTGTATGACTATCATATAAAAATACGCAAATAATAATGATTTTAATAATAATAATAATAATAATAATAATAATAATAATAATAATAATAATAATAATAATAATAATAATAATTATAATAATAATTATAATAATAATGATAAAAAATGAGCTGAACCCCAGTTAGGAATGTTGTGTTGTCTGACTCAGAAATAACGTTTGTAGATGCAGTTGTAAATGTTTTACGCCCTCATTGCCACCATTTGGATCAGTGAGAAGAAGACGGGCTGGTTTTACCCTGACTGTTACTGACCCAGTTTGATTTTATTTTGGTAAGTGTTTACGGCGGTCGCAACTGCAAAACGGTCACATGAGCGCGCGAGACACGTTAAGCTTTTTCAGTTGGAAGGAAATTTTGAATTTTGCCCGGGTGGCGGCTGAAGCCTACTCTTATCGATTTTAGACCGCCAAGGGATCTTTAAAGTGCGCAACTTGCACACGGGCCCTTCAAGATTTTTAGCCCTTTTCCGAGAAGGCTACCAGAAGATCAGGGATGTGGCTGAAAGACCGCAGTAAGAAGGAGCCAAGCAGTAGCAGTATAGTAGAAAGGCTGCAGAAAGAGTCAGGAGCCCAGAGGAGTGGGCAAAGGAGTTTAGGGTGGGAGGGAAAAAAGAGGAGACAAAAGCAGACAACAGAACATTGCTAGAGAGCAGGAAAGGTGGTGAAAGGAGACAATTTTAGAGAAGAAAATGTTTCGGTCGCTACCCGGATTCGAGCCCAGGACCTTTGAATCTGAAGTGAACACCTTAACCTCGAGACCAAGAGAGCCTCTAAAAACGTTTGTCTGTGCAATTGTAAAAGTTTTACGCCCTCAACGTCACTATGTTACTGACGACGAACTCAGTTTGTCACAGACCCAGTTTGTCACAGGCCCAGTTTGTCACAGGCCCAGTTTTTCACAGGCCCAGTTTGTCACAGGCCCAGTTTTTCACAGGCCCAGTTTGTCACAGGCCCAGTTTTTCACAGGCCCAGTTTGTCATAATATACCCAGTTTGTCACAGGCCCAGTTTGTCACAGGCCCAGTTTGTGATATACCCATTTTGTCACAGGCCCAGTTTGTCACAGGCCCAGTTTGTGATATACCCATTTTGTCACAGGCCCAGTTTGTCACAGGCCCAGTTTGTGATATACCCAGTTTGTCACAGGCCCAGTTTGTGATATACCCATTTTGTCACAGGCCCAGTTTGTCATATACCAAGTTTGTCACAGGCCCAGATTGTCATACACCCAGTTTGTCACAGGCCCAGTTTGTCACAGGCCCAGTTTGTCGGGGATTACGCGTTTTCACTGAAATATTAAGTGATTACGCGTATTAATTAGATTGATCTACGTGTTCTTACTGTAACATAGATTGCCAGCTGGCAAACAAGGAGACAAGGTTTGTGTGCCAGTTCCACTTGTTGATCGAGGGAGAGGCGATCCTAGAAATATCCTTGGTGTGATAATTGACAGACAAGAAGATAGCCGTAAAAGCTGGTTTGTATTTCAGAAATCAGTTCGATCTGTGCCCTGAGTGTCTTCTTAACACTGACGACATAAACACCGAACGATTAGTTCCACTGCGTCCGGCGGTGATTTTTCAATCCTCTTCTGGTGGACGAGGCTTCACAAGATGCAACTGTACTGGTGCCAAAAAGTGTAAAGCAGGCCTTCAGTGTAACTTAAGCTGTCATAGCAGCCTCAATTGTTGTAACAAGTAACATTGTCGATGGATTTTAGTCTTAAGTTTTTAACTGAAAACTGACACAACAATAACAACCATGGAGTCTGCCATTTAAAAAAATTAAATGCTTTGTTTTTAGATTGTGGAGCAGGTGTGTGTGTGTGTGTGTGTGTGTGTGTTTGTGTGTGTGTGTGTGTGTGTGTGTGTGTGTGTGTGTGTGTGAGAGAGAGAGAGAGAGAGAGAGAGAGAGAGAGAGAGAGAGAGAGAGAGAGAAAGAACTTATTATTTAAGGAATAAACTTTTGCATATACTACACATGTCTGACCAGGGATTACGCGTAATTACTGTGGCCATTTTTCAGGGATTTCAAGTAATTCTTGATTAATTCAGTGATTACATGAAATCTCCGAGTGAAACAGGGAATATACACGTTTTCACTGAAATATTCAGTGATTACACGTATTCACTAGGTATGTGTTCTTACTGTAACATATACAATCGTTGTGATCTACCTTTTAACTTGTATGGCAGGGTTATTTATAACTTAACTTCTATAACATCGTTATGAACTATCTCTTTACTTGTATTACAACATTAAGATCTATACCTGTACAGCGGTGTCATCTTTTACTTAACCTGTAAAATATAAGTATCTTTTTCACTTTACTGGTATACTTTAACAATGTTAAATATTGATATTAAAAAAAGTAAAGGACGACGATTTCATGACTCTATAATTATTTGTTTCAGCAATTTTCAAAGAATATCGTATTGATCAATTTCAATTCAAATTCCCCTCAGACGAATGCGTGTAGTCCTTGCGCCACCATGTGCGTGCAAAGACACCTCTGTTCCAATCTTACAGTTACTGCTGGATGGCGTCGTTAGCCTAATGGTTAGGCTACCGGACTTATAATCGTGAGATTGCGGGTTTAGGGGTTCGAGCCTCAGCTCGGTCCAACGTAGTGTGTTTGCGAAAGGCACTTACACGAATTTTCCAATTGGCCCGGTCCTTTCGGGGATGGACGTTGAACTCGGAGGCCCCGCCTCTTAAATAACCTAATAGTGTTGATAGGGGCGTTAAACCTATACCATTTCACCATTTTCAGTTACTGCTGGCCAGAGGTGGGCAAAGCCCGGATAATCTATAAGGTAACCGGATAATTCTCAGTGAAACATTATCCAAATTCAGACTCTTAACTCTCTTTCCTGACCCGTCTGCCGAAGTCGGTGCACCCATTTGTTGAAGTGATGCTAACCCGTTTGTCGAAGTGGTTCTAACCCATTTGCCGAAGCGGTTCATATTAAAATTTATCATAGCCGAAGAGGTGCACTATCCTATTATTATCCGGATTTTGCTAAAGCGACTCATTGTCCAGCCCTACTGCTGGCATGCACTGACCACGAATAGCACACGCATGACAAGGAACCCGGCGTTCTCTATGTATTGATTGGACCTCTCTCCCGAAATACAAAATGTAAAGTTTCTTGAGGTACTTCGTAAAGGCCTCATCACATCAGGGGGTATAGGTAGTTGGAACTTTCCCGAAAAATAATAATACACACAGGATGTAGTATTACTAGTAGCAATGAAGGGCTCGTCTGTGCACCTAAGGTCATCACTTGCATATAATTTGCTTGTTTCGTTCACGTCACCCTTAGCGGAGCA
>NW_004797612.1:52038-57278 GCF_000002075.1 Aplysia californica
TCTTCTTCTTCTTCTTCTTCTTCTTCTTCTTCTTCTTCTTCTTCTTCTTCTTCGCCCCCTCCAGTAATGATCTGTATTCAAGCGTAGGTTTTAAACTACACACACACACACACACACACACACACACACACACACACACACACACACACACACACACACACACACACACACACACACATACACACGCTCAAAAACACATAAGCACACACACGGAGGAGAGAGAGAGAGAGAGAGAGAGAGAGAGAGAGAGAGAGAGAGAGAGAGAGAGAGAGAGAGAGAGAGAGAGAGAGAGAGAGAGAAAGAGAGACAGACAGAGAGAGAGAGAGAGAGAGAGAGAGAGAGAGAGAGAGAGAGAGAGACAGAGACAGACAGACATAAATTGAGACATAAAGAGAAAGGAACTGAAAAGAACATACTTTTCCATTTTTGCTAAATCTTTGAGGGCTGTTTCAAGGTCTTCGTGTCGCCAAAAGGCTGGTTCATTATACACTCCAGTCCAGTACACCAGATTTGGGCGGGAAACGTTGGTTGGATTAGCATGACACCAGTACACAGAGGTGTTGAGGAACGTGAGACCAGTGGTGGTCTCCGTGACAGGACTGTTCATTCTGGAAAGTTAACAAACGGCATGGCATCATCCACCACATCTTCCTCCTCCTCCTCCTCCTCCTCCTCCTCCTCCTCCTCCTCCTCCTCCTCCTCCTCCTCCTCCTCCTCCTCCTCCTCCTTCTCCTACTCATCATCATCATCATCATCATCATCATCATCATCATCATCATCATCATCATCATCATCATCATCATCATCATCATCAGCTGAGGATGTGACCAAAGAGGTTGGTGCGGATGTGACAATTTTCACCGATGGATCGGCAGTCGCAGGATACCGCAAAGGAGGAGCAGCAGCTGTAGTGATAATAAATGATGAACCACCACGAACAGAAATGATTAAAACTAAAGGTGCCTTCCTTACATCATCTTATGACGAGGAATGCCAGGCAATGATGTCTGCTGGACAATGGATTTCCGACAATTGCCACAGTAGGACCAATGTGCTGATCTTGACTGACAGTCAGCAAGGGGCTGCTGGGCGACAGCTCGGACATGAATGATTTGCGCCGCAAGTTCAGTGAAGCCAGAGCCACAATAAAAATTCAGTGGATTCCAAGCCATGTTGGAATAGAAGGAAATGAGGCAGCAGACCAAGCTGCTAATGAAGCCAGAGAGATCGAAGCAGACAGACGATCAACGACATACAGAGGAGTCTTTCCAATAATCAAGAGAGAAATCAGAGACCCACCATGTAGAACTAAGTACCAGCACCTGGAAGATGTGTATTCTGGGTACTCTTATTAGCGGGAACAAAAATCTATTACATGTCGCTGGTACCAGGTTGAGCTAGCGAGACTGCAGTCGGACCATCATTGGAGTTTAAGATGGTATAAGAACTTTGTAAATGAAGAGCTCAGCCCATGTTGCCGAAGATGCGGCCACGAAAAAGAGGATTATTATCAAACATATGTTTGAATGTCCAGGAACAATGGCAATTCGAAAGGAGTTATTTGGACGAGTGGAGGTGCCGCTAAGCATATTGACAATGGAGCCGAAAAAGAGCCTCGCTCTCGCTCGAAGATTTCTTCGTGAAGTCCGTCAGGTCCATTAAGGAAACAAACAAAAAATCATCATCATCATCATCATCACCATCATCATCTTCATCAACATCACGCTGAGACCAGGTTGAGCTAGCGAGACTGCAGTCGGACCATCATTGGAGCTTAAGATGGGATAAGTACTTTGTTAATGAAGAGCTCAGCCCATGTTGCCGAAGATGCAGCCATGAAAAGGAGGATGTCAAACATTATGTTTGAATGTCAAGGAACAATTGCAATTCGAAATGAGTTATTTGGACGAGTGGAGGTGCCTTTAAGTATATATTGGCAAGGGAGCCGAAAAGGAGCCTCGCCCTTGCTCGAAGATTTCTTCGTGGAGTCCACCAGGCCCATTAAGGAAACAAAAAAAATCATCAACATCACCATTACAATGGAACAGGTAAGGGTAAATAGAAATTATTTGGTTTTTCTTTTATATCGTGTGTCTACAAGAGTGAAACCACATGCATGCCAATAACTCAGCATCTTTGCACCAATTAATTTCGTCTTATTTTCGATTAAACTTAAGAGTAAATAAAACCAATGGAGACAACATAATCTTCTTTAACTTATATAGAAATTCGGTCAGTGTGCTCGAAAAAAATAGCAAGACGTTTTTTGCTATTGGTGCAGTCTTAAATCCTATTCATTCCTATTGCCTCTGGTTTAAAAAAGAAAACCCATCTATCTTGAATATATGTTGAGATACGTATCTACGATTGAAGGAAAAATGTCTCGTCCGATGTGAAAGGCAAAATTAACGAGAAAATGGGCGCCAAAGTTTTGGGGCATTAAAAGCTTGAGTGTTGATGGAAACTGAAAATGTTATTTTTGTGCCAAATGTTTTCAGTTGAATCTTACAAGATTATTTCTTTAATAGACATTGTAGGTGTTGATCCTGAAAAGAATTGATAAACATTGCCAAATGGACGGAAAAACATCGTATTTCTTCGGTTGAATTATTTTGACGAGAGCCTAATATCACCAAGATGCAAAACATGATTTTGTTGCACACTATTATTACTGATGCCCAAATGTGTCTTTCAACTACCAACTACGAGAACTTTGAAGCTCTATGAACATGCGCAATAGTCTGAAAGTGTTTTATTTTTAATACAATGATTTTGTACTCAGCGTAAGTTAAATGGAACTGAAACATCCTCCTTCATCCGGTTGTGTAATAGATAAAACAACTTCCACACTAAAAGAACAGTTTTTCAATAGCAATTTTAAAACAAGGATGACCATTACAATAATTATTATATAGGGTTATTAGATATTGTGTCTCCTGATGTTGTATGTAAAAAGGAATGCAACAATCACCAAGTCAGCTCATTTTGGCACTTCTGCCCATCTGAACAAATTTACGATATAATCTCACAACACAGGTAAACGTTCATTTAAAAAAACAACGAGATTCATCAAAGAAAGACCTTCTTGCTACCAATGACAACCCATTTGGAGGAATGTCACTTCCTATTATATGTGCTGTTGTCTGTTGTGGTAAAGGTCATCTGTTTGATGGGTGAGTTCACATCAATCGCACTGTTTTCTCACTGAAATGGGGTTTGGCTGAAAACACTCACATTATTAAATAAATCATCTTGCTCTTCCTTTAAACAAATTGAATACCTCAAATAGATAGAAATGGGAACAGGATATCAACATCGACAAGAAGAGTCGTTCTAACACTTAGAGGGAATTTTCCTGATTAATCTTTTGAGGGAAAAAAACGATTGCCATGTACAGCTCAAGAACGTAAATGTGAAACATGCTGATATTATGAGTTACTTCTTGGATTTGAGCAATATGGAAATAGATACATCAAGCTTATAAGTTTTTGAAAATACCTAAGTATGAAATAATCTCACGCCTATTACACATACAGAATATGGCATCTTTTGAAAATCTACAAATTTGGCCCTAGTGTTGATTTTTATTGCCAATATCTCCATTTGTGGATTGCGAAAAGTAGCTCATTTTGTCAGCTCACCTCACAACCCCGGGACGGTGCTACTGACTGAAGTGTCTTTTGGCCATTCCCCAAAGGGGGGACATTTCTCGTTCTAATGCACAGTAAAATTGTAAAGGGGCTGATCCAACAATTTCATGCCCATATCTGTGCCTGAACTACAACAGGGAACTGCTGCTTTTTCTTTCCTAATCCTTACTGTCGTCGTTTTCCTCTACTTCTTTTTTATGTTTGCCACACTCTTCTGACCCGCTATTTCCGGGGTGCCTTGATAGTCGAAGCAGAATTTTTGTGCCGTTGACGCTAGAGAGGTGAGCAGAGTAAGTCTGATTCCCTGTAAGGACTTCTCTGTTGATATCTACCCCTTGGAGCTCATATGACCTTATGCAGTTGCGAGCGCGTAAAACGTCTACTAAAACTAAAACCAAAAAACCACACATCAGCATAGGAAGGGGACATTTCTTACTTCAAAAGTTGGGCCTGAGATGACGTTTGTGGGGGATCCAGCACAGCAGATGGGTGGTCAGGACACGAGTCCACGGTCGGTATATTCATGGCAACGTCACAGACAAGCGGGCTTGGAATATGCTGGGATGAAACAGTTGGAGTGTCGTTGTCCACTCCGCCGGACACAGCTGGTCAATGTCTCGGCAACATGAGTCTCTAAAGAAACATACAGGGTCACATGGGCAAGACACGTTATTGTGGACGGTCAAACAGTAATCTATGCAGGACTCGGAGGACGTGTTGGAGGAAACGTTTGACGAGGAAGTGTTGAAGGAAGTGATTGAGGAAGTTTTTGAGGAAAGATTTGAGGAAAGATTTGAGGAAGTGTGGGAGGAATAAGTGTTTGAGGAAGTGTTTGAGGAAAAAAATGTTAAAGGAAATGTTTGAGGAATTGCTTGAAGAAGTCTTGGCTGCTACGTCAGTCCTATTGCAGTTTGTCAAGCTTTGCCAATCCAACCCTTCGGTGGTCAGTGTCTGGTTGTCTTTTATCAGAATGTCTTCCTCTGTTGTGGACGAGTTATCAGAAATAGCTTGTCGTCGTTGTCTTTCTGGAAAATGGATTGCGTTCTTTTCTGCTGACTCAGTTTGATCTGACTGTCAAAGCGTGAGCACCTATCTTGTGATTTCTATTCAGGTTCAAAGTGTCCTAGTAGTCTGTACCAAATTGTGGCTGGATTGTATTTCTTTAAAAACAGAACAGAATCACTGCCATTGCTCTGTGTGCCCCTACGACCAGTGTCATGCAAGATCATCTGTCTCGTATTGTCCCCATGTGGAGCATCAAGCTTATAATTAGGCTTTTGCACGAAGTAAAGAACGTCCGCTGTGCTTGTCGATACATTCAAGATACAAAATAAAAGAACGAAACGCATCTTCCAAAGATTATTCAAGGAGAGTCCAAGTTTGGTAGGAACAAGATTGGGGTGGGGGAGACCCGTGCATTCTTTCTCAAAGTCCTTCCATAACATTTTTTTTTGCGATGTAAGACGGCGAGAAGAAAATGATGGATAAACGAATCCATTTAAGTTTTTCTTATGTCGGCATCAAATCTTAACATGTTACGTTTGAAAATGTAATCCAAATAATGGAAACGTTGCTCCGCATCCAATGGTC